>NC_046380.1:9225886-9510795 GCF_011125445.2 Fundulus heteroclitus | reverse complement strand
AAGGAGATACCAGTGTGTTCTGTGCCCTAATGCCGAGATTATTATCCCTCTTATTTTGACTTGATTTATCTGTAAATATGGAGGCATTTTATGTTATACAAGACTTTGGCAAACACTTGTTATTTTAAAATCTTTAAAATAATTTGATTAAACTTGAATTTGTGTTATCTATACTTCTCAAGAAGGTTTTCAGAGATATATTAAATATATTAAAAATATTACTCAGAGAAGTTATTGAAAACTTCAGGATTTTGAAAACAGGCATTTTTACCTGTTTATGTTGTATTATTAAGAGATATAAATCATGTATAATTAATATAACGAAACACATTCTGTTCATGAATATTTCTTTAGATTATTACGTTCATATTTATGGTAAACAATTACACTGATACAAAAACTAAAAAAAACACTACTGAATTTATAATAATGTCTTCAGCTTTTCACTCTGCCTGCCACATCTAGCATAACCCTGGTGTACAGAATGCAGAGATATGTCACCATGTTTTATTTACAGTTTGCTTGAAAATGGCATTCAGATTTTATAGTCTATGCATACAAACACACTGAGCAAGCCTGGCACCTCAGAGATCCTACACATGACGAAATCCCAGATTAACCCCTTCTTTTTTGAGATGCTGCAGCGGATGGCTGCTGGTAGAGAACGGCAGCAATGCACATGAGGCAACATGAGATGATCTGGCAGTGAGTGAAAGAATGAGGCAGGCATAAGTAGGCTGGGGTACAGGTGAGTAGAGTTGACACTAATTGATTGCAGCAGGTGGAGCGGATCAGGAGCTGAATGACTGATGACTGAGGAGCGGACTGAGCTTATTGGATGGTGACAGATGGTCGTTGGCTGAGGAGACTAATAAGTCCAGAAAAGTCCAAAGGAAACAAAAACGTCAAATCATGACATGTCAAATTGTTACAGAAGACACATAGGACTCGTCCACACAAAGACAGGTTTAGCTGTATCCAACAAGTTTCTTGAAGAGATAGGAGGTCCCGACCAGACAAAGTGGCCACGAAACAACATTTGAAACCTTCTCCCAGAGTGGGAAAGTTTAAAGTCCCAACAAGGCAGTCCCCACAATTAATTTTAGTCTGTTAACTTTTTTTATTCAGGGAGGGAGTTCTCCTTTTTTTACTCTAGCTGGTGTTTGCATCCCAGCACAAGCCTCATCTCACCACAAGCCTCAGAGGCTGAAAACATTTTGCTGACACCAGATGTGGGGGGAAATTTTCTGAGTGTTTTTGTTTTTCACAAAATATAGACAAATGGACAATTGAGAAATTGAGAATATTAAAAAGATTGAGGATTTCAATGCAAATATTTAGGTTAGCACTTCAGTACAAAATTACATGTTACGAATGCCTAGGTTTTAAAAAACGGAAGTTTCAAAACATTCACATGTAAAAATATGAATTTTAGAAATATTTTTTCTCTGATTATGGCAAAAAGCAAAGAGAAATAAGTCAGAAATTATGGCAGCTGTTAAGTCTTACACACGATCTCAATCCCCCTCAATTAATGCTGAGGAAATGAGTGTTGGTGAGTGAGTCAACACAAAGGTTTAACTTTTTTGCTAGTTTATCTTAACTATGCAGCAAATCTGACAGTCATTCAGAAAGTTATGGTTATATCTCTGAGGGTATATCAGCTACAGAAATTGCTGTTTTAGGGGATTTTCTTTATTAAAATTATCTTTTTTTTTTCTTGTCTTTACTTGCTGGAGGAGGTAAGAATAGGTGAAGTGGAGCTCTTTGCACAGTTTGACAAGTGTGGAGCCTGGAGAGATTACATTGCAGTGAAATCTACAAAAATATAACAATTTCTTACCCCTGACCTGGAGGCTGTAGTTGTCATTCTCAGATACCTTCACTTAAAATATGGAGATTAAATGCTTAACAGCTGAAAAGCATATAAAACTGGTTACATTTCCAAACATCTTTTATCTAGTTTCTGTAACTTTCTAATTTAGATAAACTAAAAAGGGTTTTGAGGTTGGACAAGTAGTTGTTGATCAGAAACGGTTGGCATGATGGATGGTGAGAGATATAAATAACAGAGATATTTATTTCCTAGGTTTCTTCCAATTAAAGAACAGCTAAAATCTTATGAATAATCCTCAAGCTCCCAGGCCTCCCAGGCCAGATTAAATTCATGGTAGGAAATAGGCATAGAACTTTTCTTTTCTCTTGAATATAGAACTTATTGCAAATTTTAAAGCAGGGTACCTTGGTACTACTAAAACTGATTTCATGTTCAAACAGTTTCAGAGTCAAAATAATTACATGATGTTTTATTAAGCTCCATGTCTCTGTTTTGTTCATCTGATGTAACGCAGACAAATATGCAAGAAAAGTCCCCATTTAGAACTCTAAAAAACTAATACAGGGCTTGTGAGGCTCATCATTTTAAAAACCGGTGTGTGAAAATTTCAGGGTTAGCAGCGCTTGAAATATAAAGTTTGACAGTGATATATTTTTTTTAAATTTAACAAAGAACAGACAAGCTTACTGTATGAGTTGGGCAAACTCATCACCTGGCGAGGCAAATTACAAAAATATTTCACGCTGACATCATATAAATAAATAATCTTGTTACACAGTGTATTTCTAGTTAGAGAGCATGTTTTGGTGCAGAGAATTCTCAATTGTAATTTTTTTTTCACGTTACAGGTAGCTGGTTTACGTCAGCGTACAGGCAACATAGCACTAATCAAACAAACAAATGTGTTATGTATTCTTGAAGCAAGATAAGGCAAGGATAACATTGTGAAAAATCCCATGACAGATCTGTGTCAGCTAAGCAAAAATACATTTAAAAAAAGGACACTATTGAATTATTGAGCTGACCAGGATTCAGTATGTTATGGTGGATATGAGGGATTGCTGCAAAGCCATGGACAATGCAGACGACTGTCCCTGTGGCTCTACGCTCTTTCAGGAGGAGTGAATGCTGCTTGTCAAGACTTGATGCAATCTACTGGGTTTCCTTAGAGAGGAAATTATTTTTGACCAATCTGGAGAATCTGATTGAATTTGCTTTTGAGATGGCATGTTTCATGAATTGGTGCTACATAGATAAAATTTAATTGAATGGTCTTGGCAATGGGCATAGTTTCTGAGGAAGAGAATGAGTCCATTCGAAGTAATTCAATCCATATTTTGCTCATAGGCTTCAAATATAGAATGTTGTCTGGGATCGGAATATATAGATAATCTTATAAAGTTTTGTTGTAAACATATCCAATTTCTGATGTAGCCTATATATCTATATAGGCTGCAATAAAGTGATGTTTTTGTAAGAACCCTTACAAAAAAGTGATGCCTTCCCCCTGCGATAAAACGAGAAATGTGGAGCATCTTGTAACGTGATATCAGTTTCACAAATACGGAAATCTTTTTGCACATCGGCATTAAATCAACTTGCGATCCCGAAGAGGTGTCTCGTGGCCCCCCCCAGGGGCTCCCATCCCCCACTTTGGGACCCCTTGCACTGAAGTAGATCAGCCTGCTTGAAGAACTTCACATTTTTGAAGGTGCAATACCACTGAATATCATCAGCATAAAACAGATCTTCACTAAACCCCACTTTGCTAATTCAATGTGACTTTTATTGATAAATGGATTTGAATTAACCCCGCCTCTTGCCCAGTGAACGCGCTGGAGATAGGCACCAGCAACCCCCGCGACCCCATGAGGGATTAAGCGGGTTAGAAAATGGATGGATGGATGGTTTTGAATTAAAATAGGTCACTAACCAACACCATCACACCTCATGTGATGTTCATAAAGTTGGCAAACGCAATAGTCAGGCTCAGATGTGCATGCTACTGGTGAATGAAATTCCTCCACAGTGTGGAGAATTCAGTCCTATGGATTTCTTTTCACATGAGACTTCCAAGAGAAAGGTCCTTTACTTTAGAAATATTTCTATATAAGGAATATATTCCTACCACAAAGGCTAGTCTGTCATTACTGCTGTGCAGGGGTCCATTATTGTACAAGAGTTATTGTTCCTGTCCCTACTAACACTGCAGTACTCAACAACTCCTATAAGGATGAGTTATGGTGACCAAGACGGAGAGATATATTACAGCCAGGCATCACATGATGGATCACCGCTTTGCCTGGGCTGATTTTGTTGGTACTTAGGGCTGGCTGTGATATATACCAAAAGCTGTGGCCCAGTACAAAGGCGGATTGTCTATCAGGTCAGTTAACATACAGGCCATTAAACTCAGTGGAAGAAGGCAGAACATAACGATAAGATTTATTTACTTATTTATCTGTTTTTTTGTGTTTTTTACTATTAAATAGGCAATTATTTTGCCATTCCACCAACTCAATTTACTTGCAGCAGAAATGCATTTAAAATACATTATTTGAATTGCTGAAATATTAATCTAGTTTCAATAACACATGCACAAGTGCAACAATAAATATGTGAATGCATTCTTATTAAGGAAATGCTCATCAGTAATGAGTTTCTCTCTGTCTCATTGCCAGTATGAGAAATATAAGTGAAACCCTCATTGCTGTTAATTCATCAGTTCAACCCTTTAGTCCCAATTTTCTTAAAATGTTAACAAAGAGCAAATGTTACCAAACAATTTTTGTCATTGCAGGTTTTATGTATTTCTCTATTAATGTTTATATTCTAACAGTAACAAGCCACTTCATTCCACTTCTCTCCAACATTCTGCTGGTGAAGTCTCAGTTTTTTGTTGTTGTTTTTTTATTATACATTTATGGATAATCTCTATGCGGACTACAAAAAAACAACAACAGTCATCTCGTACATTGGAATTCACACACTGAAACAAATCAGTTAACATGGGACCTTTTTATGCATCACCATATCCATATTCCACTACATTGGGGCTAATAACATAGATTAACGGCTGTTAAGAGGAGACAGGAGGCAAACAGTCCAGTGTTTTCCCATTTGCCCACACAACCTATTTGTGACTAAAAACTTGTATTATGTCTTTTGAAATATTCAATGTATCTTTAATTTAAAAACATCAAGCAAAACTTTTGCATGTGTAGCAATGGTCAGTGAAGCTCTATTCTAGGATTGGTGGCCTGGTGTTCTGCTACATCTAGACTCTAGCTCATTTTCATCATTTAGTCTAATAACTCTAAATACAGGGAACATGATCATGTTATTCACTTGGGAAGGTCTTGGGCTGACACCTGAAAAAAAAAAGATGAAGTTATTGTTTATCAATGATGTAAAGTTAAACAAATTTGTATTTCAAACTCATTTTGTGACAAAATATCATAATTATAATGAAATGGATTTTTAAAAAACCGAATCATTCAAATGATTTGCTTGGCCATATTTGTAGCAGAACATTTTAAATGCAGAACATTTAAATGCAATGAAAATATTTTAAGGGTAGTTAATGTCATTACATTTTCCATATGTATGTATTAAGAGAGTGGTTACCATTCAGGCACACATGATCTTTATATATACACTAGTACATTGGCATGTTGTGTAAGGTCTGGCCAAAGGCTAAAATTTATTTCTTGGGTTTTATAACATACATTAAAAAAACCTGTCTGAAATGAGGGAAGGTATTTTCTTAATAATCCTGTTCAATCACTGGTGTTGAAAGAACATTTCTAACTCTGATGCTTGAAATTATTTTCTCAAAAATAATAATATGCAAATTATCTTAAAAGTGCCCTGTGGGGTAATTCACAATGCAGCCTTTTGTTAGATTACACATTAAGGTGAAGGCATGAATTCAGCAGAGCCACTTTTAAAACCATCTTTACAAAGTCGCTTTATAATGTCCTTTCCTTTTTCTCCTTTTTGCAGTTTACTGCTTGGATTTGTGCTTCAAGAATAAAACAAGCCAAATACTAAAATATTCAAATAATATTGCAACCCTGATGGAATCCATCCATCCATCCTTTTTCTGACCCGCTTAATCCCTCATGGGGCCGCGGCCCTGGTGGAATCAAACAAACTATTCCAAAAAACAAAATTGAGAAAAAGCAACAAAAACTTTAGGTCAACTGTATCAACACGGTCTTTATAAAAAAATAAAAAAATACTTGGGATAGTTTTCTAATCTTGGGTTGAATTCTGTTAATGTTTTTGCCATTTCACAATGAACATTTTAGATATGTTCTTCTTTCATCATTACCAGTCCACAAATCAATCCATCCATCCATCCATCCATCCATCCATCCATCCAGAATATTTTTATTTCGCTACAATAAATGGCAACATGTAAACATTGTCGTTTAGTTTTCGTCAGTTTTACATTTCTTTTGCTTTATTACTTGTAATACTCTTGCATAAAATCTGTTTTATAATCTTATTTCTTGATAACAGGACAGAAAAGTTTTTATTTTAGCGAGCCTTATTTATTTAATTTTGCAAATCTTATTTATGTGGCAGACTTCAATTGACCTATCACTTTCGAACTAAAATAGTTTTGGATTGTAACCTGCCATTTTAGGGACCAACAACAGAGACTCATGTCATCTATGAAACAAGTTTGTTAAAGTTCAGACCCGTCCATTATTTTCTACACACTGACTCATCAAACCACACTGCTCTGCATCTCATAAGCACTTGGTGACCATTTAAATATAGAAGTATTTTATAATGCTCTTGGATTTTCTAAGATGCATCTTATTGAATATATTTTCCTTTTGAAATACCCTTTATATAGGCCCTGTGATGAAGTTGTGGCCTCTCCAGTTGTACACCTTTGACTGGTGATAATGGGCACACACCCACCCTGCCACCCCAGCAACTCTGGACAGGATTGTGTAGGAATAGAAACTGTGTGGATATATTATATACATTATTTCAAAAAACAAACAAACAGTAATGCACCAAAGGTGGTTCAGACTATAGTTTTGTCTGTTTGTATATGGAAGTCCCACAGGATCTTAGCTCTGTCATTCTCCACCACCTTGGGAGGTGACTCCCATTTTAACCTGGGGGTCTGCAGTTGAGACTCAGACTGTAAAATCTTCATGTTTTTCTGAGGACTTCTCAAGCTGAGCTTTCTTTTTAGTATATAACTCATTAATTTCTTAGCAGGATGCCTATCACTGGAGGGTAATATAATACATTAAAGTGTAACAATGCCATCTAGTGGCAACCCCAATAATATTAATGAGTTCAGCCATAAACGTGTGCCTCTGACCGCTAATCCTTCCTCTCTGAAAGTAACGCAAGTTTCTCAGTTCAAATGAGTTTTTCAATCATTGATCCATAATGTTGTTCCATAATGCTGACAAGGTCCTGTATGACTTGTCCTCATCTAGGCACTCTGTGGAAATTGGATATGTGTTTTTTTTTGCTGCTGCTCAGCACTATCAGTTTTCGAAGAACTATTTTAAACCTCAGTGGCCAAACATAGACTACATACATGGGAACCAAACCTTCATCTCGCTCTGACACTGCAACCATAAAGGTTCAAGACAGAAGGCATAAATAATGCTCTTAAGGTTTTGATCAATATCAGACCTGAAGGTCTAATGCTTCTTGTGCAGTTTTAGCCAAATGTATAATAATGTTAATATACACTTGTGCTACTGCGGTGGTGGTAGATTTAATCAAGTATTTAACAGTTTACCTGTGGGTTAGTACTTGTGATAGATTATAATGCACTTCCTCTCTTTCCTGGTCACTAATTCAGTAGCTATGTTTATATGCACATACTTTCCCAATCAGATAAAAATGTGTTTGGATTAAAAAACAAAAAATAATTGTACCATTTATATGGGCACACAGTCAATGAATCAGATCATAATGTGCATTTATATGTACCTGGCTTTATTCAGAATAGAACCACTCTGACATGCACAGTTATCAAATTCCCCTAAAAACAAAAACAGAGAAGAACTACCGTCTTTGCTGAACAACAAAAAATAGAAAGCAAAACAGTATTGAATGAGTTTGTTTTTCTTCCGACAGCCCAGGATGGACTTGCACCAGCTTCTTATTATGGTTAAGACGTTACTGAAAAATAATTGGAGCTCTTTCAATGTTTCAAATAGAAAGGTTGTATCGACCCAGCAGTTTTCAATTCAATTCAATTCAATTTTATTTATCTAGCGCCAATTCATGAAACATGTCATCTCAAGGCACTTTACAAAGTCAAATTCAATCAGATTATACAGATTGGGTCAGATTATACAGATTGGTCACAAATGTCCTATATAAGGGAACCAGTTGATTGCATCAAAGTCCCGACAAGCAGCATTCACTCCTGGAGAAGCGTAGAGCTACAGGGAGAGTCGTCTGCATTGTCCATGGCTTTGCAGCAATCCCTCATACTGAGCAAGCGTGAAGTGACAGTGGAAAGAAAAACTCCCCATTAACGGGAAGGAAAAACATCCAGCAGAACAAGGCTCAGTATGAACGGTCATCTGCCTCGACCCACTGAGGGTTACAGAAGACAGAGCACAAACACAACAAGACAAAAAAGCACAGAAGCACACATTGATCCAGTAATCTGTTTTACATTAGATGGTAATAGTGGGTGATCTGTTTACCCTGGATGATGCCACATGTAACAGAACGCCAGACCAGGTGTACCTACTATGAAGAAAAAAAGAGAGATAACAAAAAGTTAAAAGCTGAAATGACAACAGTCATTTCAATGTAATACAATGCAAAACTGGAGAACAGCAGACTGCAGAACAGTAGAAATCAGTAGAGTGAGAAAAATAGGCCCTGATGTCCTCCAGCAGCCTAAGCCTATAGCAGCATAACTATAGAGGTAGCTCAGGGTAACATGAGCCACTCTAACTATAAGCTTTGTCAAAAAGGAAAGTTTTAAGAAGTTGCTTGCCGATGTATTTCCACTACACAACAACGCGGAACTACGTCACGTTTACGTCGGGCGCACATGCACACTCGGGTCAGTTTGCTACATTCAGAATAACTTGGTCCTGACAAGCGATTATATGCACATTGAGCGGTTTATCAATAAGCATAAACCACCCCTCTCATTCAGATTACACTTTGATTCCAGTTGAGCTTAATCCAATAACAATATTCAGATTGGCTTGTTTACACATTTTTACGCATTTTTTTTCCCGATCGGCCCTTTATTCCAATTACTTTAGTCTACATCAATGTAGCCAATGTCAACCAACAGTATCTACAGTCTGCCTTTAATTCCTACCACAATCTACCAATATAAAGGAGATCAGAACTTTTTCATTAAACCACTGTTTTACAGTTTTTCTGAAAGCATAAAACTAATCTGCAAATAATGCTGCTATCTATGCTTCACAGTTTTCTTTTTAATCAGATGACCTTGATTGTCTTCTTTACTAATATGATCACTGTAAACATCTACATAAACATCACGTTACATATACCACTGGTCTTTAATTCAAAACAGTATATTCAGGATTATATTTTTAGCTGTAAAAATATACAGGAAACTCTGGAACGGAATCTTTTAAAAAGAGTGAAACTGTAAAAAATGGAAAGGCTGTCTATATGAGGGTGTGCAGGCAGCTCAAATGTCAAAGGCGCCTGTGTTTACTGTTACACAGGAATTAAGTTGAAATAGGTCAGAAGCTCTGGAGCAGAGTATCATCCATCATCTTCTGGGCAGAATAGGACAAGGGGAAACTGGTGACACTCAGGCTATTCAAGCTAATGATAAAAAATTAAGAAGATGCTGAGAGATTAATCACTCCATAACATGTTTAGAACCTGCAGGTTAGGGATGGGTAATTTATAAAAACTGACCATCTAACAAAACTGGATGATTTGGCAATCATTAAAATGTTTTTTCAAAGTTGTATTGTAATCTTAACATATCTGTGTTATGATGTCAAAATGATACAATTGTTGTTTTTCACTGATAGGTTTCTCATTAAAATGCCGTAGATGTTACGATATACAGAAGGACCTTGATATAATCTACCATTAGTTGGATTTTGCTCTGGTTTCTTTGCATTTTATACAATGAAGTGGGGAGACATTTTGTTGGGTGAGCTGGGGATATTAGGAATTCATGTGTTACTTGTTAAAAACTACCATAATTCACTCACTTTACCTATACTGCAGCAGTAAACTATTGCTTCATCATTTTCTATTCAAACACAAGCAATATAAGGATGATTGCTAGAGAAAAAAAAGTTATAGATACAATTAATGTAAAATATTAACGCAAAATCCCCAGCAACAGAAATGTTGAAATGTTTAAAACTACAGAAAATGTTCACCGCTATAATTATCAAAACACTTTTCAAATCCCCCCCTAACAAAAACAAAATAAAAAAAATATTTAAAGACATCATAAAATATTCTTCTGTTTTTGAAAAAATTACTCACTGCAGTTTTAAACAGTCATTTTCTATAATAATTGTTAGTTTGAACGTAACACAAAACAGACCTAGAAGTTGAGTTTAGCTATATTATTTAAAAAAAAGTTTGACATATAATACATCCATGTTTTATTTAGTAAAGCTAAGTTGCTATAGTATTCAGGAAGGGTGTTAGTTCCCCTGCTAGTGGTTATAATGTTTTATACATTTTTGGAGCTTTCTATTACTTTTGTAGTTTTCAGGAGGAGGTAAACGAAACAATTGTGATTATGAATAAGGATAAGACAGCTTGATCTCACAGTGTCCCGATAACGATAAGAAAAGTCTTTAAGCTTGGATCAGTTTCCACTGTGACATCTAATGACAACAAATAAAGTGTCAGGAATTTAAGATTCAAAGTTTAATAGCTCATGTGTTGCTTCACTTTATTGTTTCAAACCATTTAGGGCTATTTCATCAAGTTTAATTTGTGAACCTTCTAAATATAAGCAGAAGTTGTTGTGTGATTTTAAGAAAACACATCAACCTAAGCTGCCTAATGTAAGTTCTTTTCATGTTATCGACTTCACTCTTATCATTTGTCATACTATAGATATCTACAAAACACAAGTTTCAAATTATTGTGCAAAAGAAACTGTAGACATTGTGGGAATTGGAAAGTTTATCCATCTATCTATCCATCTTCTCTAAATGACGATTGATATATGTTCAAGGAGAAAAACAAAGCCAGTCCTGGCGTGATGCAAGGCAGGGGATAGAGAATGATCTTTGTTGGGCCAGTTTTGAATTTGACCCATTATGATTTTTGTAATAATAAAAACATTATGTGTCATTAGATTCTCCTAAAACATTTTAAAAGTACTGTATGTGTAGGAAAAGCAGGAGCTGGGACAAAAGCTTTTCAGCTTCTGATCTAAAGTGTTCATGTTAAATCTCCCATCTGTTAGCAGTGGATTTAGTAGCAATAATTGGACTCATGTCACCGGTAAAAGGATACTGTTGTGTAAGGAGTAGATTACTGGTGCCAAGTTTGCAGTATCCCAAGTTAAGTGTTGCGGCATGCACCAGAAACAGGTGGCGCCGTTATGAGTGCTCCAAGTGTTGCATGACATAAACAGCTATGGGTTTATTGCCATGAGGGGAGAGGAGGAGGGAAGAGAAAGCTAATGCTAGTGGAAGATAAGCAAAAACTGTTAACAAGAAAACAGTGAGAGCACAGAGTATAATAAACATACAGGAATTCTTTTTTTCCTTTTTTCTGATTTATTATATGGTTCAATGTTGCTTCTAGGCTGAAAATGAGTTCTTACAGTCATTCCAAACTTCTGTCTACGTGACCTGTAATGAATTCCAGGCAAGGGATACTATCCTCGACCTCAGGGACCCTTGAAGCTAAAACAGATTCAGGTTGTGACTTGAGCAAAAAAAAAAAAAAAAAAAAAAAAGACATAAAAATAAAATGGAAAATATTCAAACAAAACAGAATTCTTGTCAATGTCAAAAATATTAATTAGCCAGGTATAATGTGTAACCAGCCTGCATAAACCAAAGCAGTAATGATAAATATAACATGTAATGACTAAAGAGAAACCATATATTAACTACAAATCAATCCTGATCCATGAAAAATGGCAAATGTAAAACTGAAGGAATTTGTTTCTCTTTTCTATCCATACCGAGCACTAAAAGTGCTTACTCTGAACAACCGCACCCACAAACATATACACAGCCATACAAATAAACACAGATCAGTAGGCCACTTGAAGTTTAGTGCCTTGCCCGAGAGCACATTGACATGTGGCGGTGGAAAACCAGGCTTGCAATCTTTTAGATTGCCGACAGAGCGAAAGGCATTGTTAAGAAGAGAGGAGGGGGTCTTTCTGGTCGTGTTACAATTAAAGAGATACTTCGCTAACTGTTGGGATGCAACCTTATCAGCTCCCTTGGGATAATGCACAAGTTCTTTCGATAGCAGTGTATGCTCCCAAGTCTGCAAAACGTGGAAGCAGCCTCTGACATGATCCACAGTGTTAGCAGCAAAGTACAAAGAGAACATTCTAAAGCCCTTTTTCTAATTTCAGGGGACTTCAACCATGCATCCTTGTCCCCCCCCCCCCCCCCCCCCCCCCCCCCCCACCACCTTAAATCAATATGTTACCTGCAACAGTAGAGATCATAAAACACTAGACTTACTGTATGTAAATTTCAAAGAGGCATACAGTTCATGAGCCCTCCCTCCCCTGGAGGCTAAGATCATAACCTGGTGCACCTCATCCAGCCTGTGTACACAGAGTACACAGAGAACCAGCTGTAACACGCATAGTGAGGAAATGGTCTGAGGAGGTCAAAGAAGCCCTGAGAGACTGCATCAGCTCCACCGCGTGAGATGAACTCTGCTATCCTCGCGGGGAGGACATCAATGGAATTACTGAATGCATCACGGACTATATCAATTTCTGTGTGGACCCTACTGTGCCCCCTCGTGAAAGTCAGGCGTTTCTCCGACAACAATTCATGGACAGACCCTGACATAAAAGCTTTGCTCAGGGAAAAGACGAGGGCTCTCAGGTCAGGAAAGAGAGAAAAACGGAACGTTTTGCAGAGGGGGCTGAGGAAAAAGATCAGAGAAGGAATATACAGCTATGGGAAGAAAATGGAGGATCTGCTGCAGTAAAACAACATCAGACGAGCCTGAAAACAATTTCAGGTCACAATCAGAACACCCAGACATTAGGTGACTTGGGCTACGTGAATGAACTGAATCAGTACTTTCTGACGGTTGAGTAGCCAGACGTTCCTCCCTCAACCCAGTCTAACATGCTGCAGACACCCTCATCTCTGACAACTGCCTGTTCTTTTACCCAGAACTGGTACATTGCTCAGCACCCCCTCTGCTTCACATGACTCCATGAAACAGCACCCTTCTACCACTCTGTCTTTCTCAGCACTCCAGGTGAGGAATGTACTGGGAAAGAGCAAAGTTAGCGCAGGTCCGGATGCTCAGGTTGGCTGTGTGGCATCATGGGACACATCTTCATCATCAGTCTGAAGCTCAGCAAAGTACGAGATCAAGAAGACCTCCTGTGTGGTACCGGTGCCTAGGACTGTACACCCAAAGGACCTCAGCAGCTACAGGCCAGTAGGAATAACATCACACGGCTGTTTGCCTACCAGCCTGGCATCAGGATGGATGATGCCATCATCTTTGTGCTACACTGAGCCGTGGCCCACCTGGAGAAGTCTAGGCGCACTGTGAGGATCATGATCTTTGATTTTTCCAGTGCTTCCAACACCATCTAACCACAGCTTCTGAAGGATAGCTGCAGAGGTCAGGAGTGGACCGCCACCTGTCGTAGTGGATAGTGGATTACTTCACTGGTTGACCGCAGTGCGTGAGGATACAGAGCTGTGTCTCTGACAGGGTGGTCTGCAGTACGGGCGCACCGCAGGGAACTGTGCCGATATCGTTTATGTTCACCTTTTACACTGCAGACTTCTTCATCAGCTCCCCAGGCTGCCATATACAAAAGCTCTCTGATGACTTAGTCATAGTCGGCCTCATCATAGATGATGTTGGTGGACTTTCAAAGGCACAGACCAACCTTGCGGTCACTAGTGAACATCCAGAGAACTGATGTTGAGATAGTGGACTCTTACACATACCTGGGTGGTCACCTGAACAATAAACTGAGCAGGAGTCACAATACTGACCCTTTATAGGAAGAGTCAGAGCAGACTATACCTGCTGGGGAGACTGGTATTTTGGAGTACAAGGGGCACTCGTGAAGACCTTCTTTAACTCTGAGCTTTCCTCTCAGCTGCTGTGGGACACTAAAATCTATGCTGCTCCCAGCAAACTCAATAAAGAGTCTAAAACATGCTACTGGTTATGGTGGTATTTATTGGTGGTATTTATTTTCTTTCCCATACATTCCATTACAATTGCTCAACGTGTAAAATTAGCTTTCCTCTATTTACCCTCCTTTCCCTCCTCTACCACACTACCAACCCCAAGTTTCAGTATCTGTACAGTATGATGTTTTTTTTTCTGAAATTCTTTGTTAGTTTCATGCCATATGTAACAGAATGCACACTTTCTCAAACGTTTCACTTTTGTCTTATCAGTTCACAGCATACTTTTCCAAAAGTCTTGGTAATTATCGAGATAGAAATCGTGAAGATGGGCCTTTTTAATCTTTTAGATCCACAGTGGTTTTCACCTGGGAACTTGCCCATGGATGCCGTTTGTGCACGACGTCTTCCCTTTTGTTGAAACATTAATACTGACTTTAACTGGGGAAAGAGAGACCTGGGGTACTATATATATTGTTGTGGATTGTTTTAGGACCTCTCGGATGGGTCTTCAAGGCCCTCTAGCAATAATTATGATAGTTAGGTAATCCTTTGAGGGTTGACCGCTGTTCCATGTTTTCTCTATTTGTGGCTATTGGCTCTCCCTATGGTCCACAAAAGTCCAAAAGGATTAGATATAGCTATGTAACCTCTTGCATTCTGATAAATGTCAATGACTTTGTTTGATATCTGTTCTTAAATTTCTATAGATTGGAGCTTGATGTGTTTTTGAGCTCGTCAGCCTACCTCATGTTGTCATGCAGGTTCTATTTCAATGATTTATTGATTGTACAGGTCTGGTAATATTTCTGCCTATGTGTGGCAATTCCAACCTTACACATACATTTTAATGTTGATGTAGAATAGCTTTACTCATCTTCAAGATAATGTTGTTCCCCATACTTTTCCTTTTTTTAATGTTTGCCAGTGCAGTCTCCTATTTTATACAAATGTTTTTCATGGTGAAATTTTCAGCTATAGGAATGTAAGCCTGCTTTACAAAAAGTCATTTTAGGTTTTAATTCAGGAACAGAGACTTCTGTGGGAGAAAATAGTCATCAGAGCGGTTTTCTCAGGCCTTTTGTGATTTTGGGTTCATGTTATATGTACAAAATGTTAATAACTGCACTTGTCTGACTTTCATATCTGAAGCAGCATGTGTTCAGCTTACTGCAGAAGCCAGCTGTGAGCCCTGTTTTTTTTTTTTTCTTCTTTACATGTTTTGGGTAGTACAGAGCAAAACGGGATGGAGTTTTTCAAATTAACAAGCAGATAATGGGTATGTTTTATGTGCAAAGTTGCAGTGTTATCAGTAATGATGCACTGCTCTCTAAAAAACCGGCAAGCCTCCCACTCCAGCAGTGGGGGGTTTGTAAAGACATTGACCGAGAGACTGGTTAATTTCAGCTTGACTATAGATCACAGTGCACCACATTCAAAGTTCAATAAATTTCAACTTTCACCACAGACAGCGCATGGTTTGCTAAACGTCACACTGTGCCTGATGCGGCACAAGACTGGAGTTCAAGGACGTGCAATAAAAATGTCACTGGTGCTGCTTTTGTTGTGAGAACCTTTTTTAGAAATACTTCCTAAGCACGTTTTATCCAAAGTTAGACAGAGCTAACACCGCATACTCTACAAAGAGGGGGAAAAAAAATATTTATTTTGGTGTGATAAGACTTTTACACAGACAGGTGTCTTTGATTAGTGTCTTGTGGTTCTGCAGTGAAGCAATATTTTAAAAATGTAATTCACCCCAATTTGAGCTTTCCATGCTGTTGAGTCCGTGACAGGGACACGATGAGCACCACTTAAAGATCAGAGAAGTGTGAAGAGCAAACATTAAATTATTCTAGATCTAAAGTAAGAGGTTTAGCAGCTTCTTATTCCACAGTGGATGAATATGTGACGGCTTGAAAAGAGGAGTTCAGGGGTCAAATGGAGGCCAGCTGTAGCCAGACACAAAACATTTTTACCTTACTGCCTTTAAACTTGTAAATAGCACAGAGACATATTTTACACCAACAATTTTTTTCACATTACATGCACTCCAAAGATAGAATAAGAACTGATCTATAAAACATCTATAAAATCTGGTATATCTAAGACAAAGGAATATAAAATGCTTCCTGATTTATCTATATGCTGCTGTGGTCTGAGTCCCAGGCTGTGTGTGTGTTAGTACTGTAAAGCTAGCGGAGCAGTAAATCAAACTCATGTTGGGACCTCATCAGACACTGCCCGCTTACAAGGACTGGAGGCATCAATTTCCCTGATCGCATGGTGCATTCCCCAATGCTTTAAAACATTATGAGAGGCTGATAAAAATGTCTCACTGATTATGAGACTATTAAAATTATCTAGATAAAAAGATACGGTGCAGTCACCCAGAAAAGGAGAGCTAGTGACCCGCACAGCTGCCTGGAAGAAAAAGCGTTTCATGTTGAGCTGATCTTAATTATGAATGAACTCTGATATTCTTTAATTTGTAAAGTTTGATCAATCAAAAGAAGCAAAGGGAAAAAAAATAAAATAAAATCTTAACAGGTAGTAATAAAGCTGTGAAATACTGTTGTGACCCAAAATGATTAATTGAAAGAGCAGGTAGGACACACATGGAGGGAGCGGACTGCATGATATTTTAAAAGGTTTAAAGCTGGATGGAGAAATGAAAGTGAGAACTCTGAGAAACACCATTAGCTGCCAGTAAAGAGTGACTTCACTTGAGATTTGGTGAGGTATACACCATTAAATAAATATATTTCTGAATAAGAAGAAAATGCCATAACATAAGTCATTTGTAATTGTACTTAAAAGTAATTGTTCTGAAGACAGCAAATATCTCAAGTAAAGGGACGTTACAGAGATACAAATCTAAATCATGTTACAAACATACTGCATTTACTGCGTGTGATACACACTCCTCAGTGTAGAAACTGTTACTGAGAAAAGACGAGTCAAAGGTTACTATGTTCAGCTACAGCAAAGTGTTTAAATATTAAAGTCAGAGAAAGCACACAGATGAGAAGCAACTCAATAGAAAACTGTACATGAAAAAGAAAAAGAGAGATTAACAACGTACGATTTTTGATAGTTAGAAGTCCTAAAGTCCTTAACTAAGTACAGAATATGTGCTTGGTTTGATCCATTTGTGCTTTAAAAGGTAAAGTGGTCAGTTTTTCCAGAAGTTTCTTCAAGTCCCTTTTTGAATAACTGCCCACCGTCTTACCTTCTCTTCCGCTCTTCCGGGGGTTCATGTGAAACAAAATCTCCCAAATCCACTCTGGTATCATTTTTATTCTACTGAGGCCTTCCTCTTCTTTTCATAAATATGAACACGGTTTGCTTCTTGCGACTCTCACCCATGTTCAAAGTACAGTATTTCTTGGACTATAAGGCCATTAATTCGATGCGCCTTATGGTCCAACAAATATGGTCAATGGTTAGAGCAGCGGAGCTACAATGAACGGCTAACACCACAGCTAACCGGATACATAAACACTAGGAGTGCGCATGTGCAGCCAGCAAGTGGAAACTAACAAGGAATGTGCACGCACAATGGTGTTATGTGAGCGCGTCAGATTGATTGGCATGTGGGACAACCAATAGAAAAGGTGATACCCCCAGAACTTGAGGGACAGAGGGAGGGCAGGACCAATCAATATTTTTTAACCTGCTTTTTCTGAATGCATAATATATTTACTACTGTCAGGATGGAAGGACCGTTTCACCCAGAAAACAAAAAGTGTTTCCTAACAGGATTACCAACTATAACTTTAACTTCAGTTTTCCTTGTAACCTTTTAGAAATCTCAGTTCTATCTTTATATAAAGTACATGGCGAATGCGCTTTAATAAAAATATATATATTTCTGTAGTAATGGACTCTACTCAAGCCAATTGCTAATATAATGCTAAAGGAATTTTAAAATGTTACCTACATAATGATATTTTCTTTGTTTAAAAAAATAATAATAATAAAATAAATGTTTTACATCGACTCTTATCCAAAAAATTACTTCTCTACTGACTTGACTGAGCTACCAAAATACTTCATAAGAACTGAAAATGTACTACCAGCAAAGGTAACAGTTTCCGATAAGTACTGTTATGATCACGATTTCATGCAGTCTTCAAAAAAAGAACACTATAAATCATGTTGAATTATCATTAACTTTGTAATTGTGAGTGCACTAATATTTGTTTTTTCTCATGTCCGTATTTTGCTTGCACATTGTGTGAATGTTTTCTTCTGATCAAAGCCGGTAAAAAAATAGGCCTTTGGCTTTTAAATTTCTAACCTAAGGACCTTATCCTGCAAAACAACACAAGGAATTAACCCTTGTCATTAGGTTAAAAATTGTATATCCCTAAACATAAGAAACTGAAAAACCTGACCAAGTCAATGTATCAAACAGCAACATTTGTCAGATGTGTTTGACGGTCAATAAATAATTATCAAGCAGGTTAAAAAAGCACAAAAACTGAAAGTTTCTTTCTGGTAAATGGGTATGAAGTGTAACACTAACCCTATAATAATTTACTAGTCATGTTTCTGAGCCTAAACAGACATTTCTATAAGAGCGGCTCCTGAAAAATGACACTTGGAAGTAGAGTTCTTTACGTACCGTGTTTCAGATTTATGGCAGTTGTGTACTGAAGTCAAACTTTACAGCTAAAGCCATAAAGGTTGTGGGAATGCAGTAAGACTGGCATGTTCTTAAAAAAACACATTTAAAGGGCTTATGCTATACTGTGTCTGTTTGCTCAAGGGTGTTTGGAAATACTTGTGGGTGGCTTTACTATCTTCTATATGCATTATATAACATTAAACCAAAACACATTTGAATGTAAAATATGGTTATGCTGATACTACTGGTAAGGTACACTTTAAACATTATTTAGTTAATAAGACTAACCACTGTAAGAATTAGATATTGTGAGTATCTCCGTCATTGACTGTTAAACAGTAAGTATCAAATTGCCCTGTCTGTCAAAAGAGTCTTTTAATAGCATCGTCCATTCTATGTGCATTTGTGAAGGTGGATGTTCAGTTGTCTGAGCAACCCGTGCTTGTAAATGCTTTAGATCAAATTTCAGATGTTAATAGAAACAACATAACCTTCCTGGCTCCGGTAGAAGCAGCACCTGCGATGAGTGGAACAATGTGAGACAAGCCCTTTGCCTCTTTATTTAAGCCTTTCTGGACAGCAACCGACAACTCTCTTCTCTTAAAATAATTCAGCGACTGACATTGACTAAATGTAGTATCAGAAGCTCTGATACAGCACGAGACACAAACATGTTTCCTACTGCAGTCCTCGAGCTTGATTTGGAAAAAGTGTTTTTTAAAGACGTTTTAAACTTGCTGTTGTCTTAATATTATTACACGATAACTAGCTCAGTTCTAAAGACTCTGCAATTTTTTTTTTAAAAAGAGCGCATTCCCCTTTATATCAAATTTCACCCAATAAACATTTTCATCATTGCTTTCACCCCAATTTGTCAAAAATATATCAACCATTTAGAGACAGCTTATTTTGTCAATTTAAGTTGTCAGGATTGTAATCAGTATATTCAAGTCATCAAGGATCTATTACTTTTAATCAATGTCTAAATCACTCTGTGAGTTCATAAATGCATGAAGCAGCACTGAGCAAATACTCCTGTTTATGTTTGATATCCTTGAGGCTTATTAAGCCAACAAAGTGATTGTACCGAAGCATCGTACGTCTCATCATGAATGTTGTTTCTCTAGTGAAGCCTGCTGTCTTGTTTGCTGAATGTATTTTGTAATTTCTATGAATAAAACACAGAAACAAAATTATTTAAAATCTATTCAGTAACACCTTAAGAATAATAATGTCAGACTTTAAACATTCACTGTTTGTATCCCACAGGGCATATTTTCACCTCTGCTCTTAGACTCCAACTTAAGAACCCAGACTTTGAGCCTACAAAAAACAACCTCCTCATTTGTGTCACTTTATCTGCTCCATAAGAACAAATGATCCTTTAAGAAGCATTTAACGTGATCTTTGACCCACCCTTAATACCTCCCACCCTGCTTCACTGCCCACTTGACCTCCATTGCCTTTGGAGTCATCACAGACATGAAAAAAAAGAAGCCTAAATGGCTTTTGGCAGTCGCTGGGTCTGAGCAGAAGTGAAGCATCAAGCACCGGCTTGCAAGCTGCAAGAAGGATCTATTACGCTTTAAAAAAATAGGGGAAGGCACAGCGTGACCAGAGTTCTGTCTGAAAGAGAAGAGAGCAGGTAGGTGGTCCGGAAAACGAAGGCTTAATCAGAAATTTTACTCAGCTAGGGAGAAAAATATATTTTAAAAAGTTGTGTATGTTCCCACATGCTAATATCCAGATAAATGCTATATGTCAAATTACTGTGACTTAAACAGATAAGTGCATTATTCTAAGCAGATGCAGCAAAAGTGTAGGAAAGCATGTTTTGGTAATCTCATCAAAGAATAAAGCTTGCTGTTTTAAACTCAATACATTGCACACTTGGAAAATAACATTTTTATTTGGAATTACATTGCAGACTGTTTCAAAATCATTAAGCTATAGATTCAATGTTAGATATGTATTGCTGATGCATGAAATGACCTTAGCAAGACATGCTTGCATCTACATTTAAATTTCACTTTATTAAATCTGGGAAGTTGGATCCAAGCAGTATGGTCAGAAATGTGAAGCTGTTTGGTGATAACTAATTTTAGACAGAGGTATCAAATCAATATGTAACCTGAGATTTAGGGACCTGCAAGGAAGGAGTCGGCTGCAGTTTGGCAGATGATCAATTTCTTTTTACATTAAAGAATCTGCAGAGCCGCGGTTCATGTGGTCTTCTCCATACATCTTTAGGCTCTGCACTTTAAAAAGTGTGCGTGCCAAGACTGTTGTAAGCAGCATAAAAAGGCACAAATATTACATGTAAACAATTAAAACAAATGCACAATTCTAAAGGGAGAAAAATGCAGAGAGGCAAAACATTCTTTTTTTCTTTATTTACTTCTGAACACAAGAGCAAAGGGATGTTCATTTAGCACCGCTGGAGCTCATTTGTCACCAAAGATCTTCCCATCAAGACAACGTTTGTGTTCGTTACATTGCTGAAGCAGCTTTCTGTCTGGTTCACTCTGCTGCGATCACTGACATGTTGGGGGGAAAAAAAGCAAGGAGTGACATTTGAGAAGCTACTAAATGCCATTTCCAGAGTACATGGTCAGTGGTGCAGTCAGCTGAAGTGGGTGGAAGCCTGATGTCACCTACTGCTAATATATTAAGCATGTTCTGACTTTGTGTGTGCGAGGAGTTTAGACACTTTTATTTACTTTAAGATGGAGTTTTTTTCTTTTTATAGGAAGTGGTACAGCAGAGCCAAAGGCAAGTTATAAAGACAGTAAAAGAATCCAAGATAATTAACCTGTTATTTATGCAAATGTTAATCTTTTCTATGTGTGATTATCTTAGGTCATATGCTATCAAAGTGCATACTAAATTACCTACAGGGGAAAAAACATATATTAAAATTAAAAGTTTGCAATCCATACCTACAAATGTCAGCAGAAAAATTATAGAGTTTTATACCTCAAAGGTTGTGAGATGACCTGAAACTACAAAACTCTTCTGGACCAGATGTATCAAGGCAAAGAGTTTAAAGAGTTTGAACTGAATTATCAAGACGTGGGGTGCAAAGTAGCATCACAAATGTGAAGACACTGTTTAAGTATGCTGATGAAGTGTATGGGGACTGTCTTTGAAGGAGTGGGCCGCCTGGAAAGAGAAACAGCAAGACAAGGCTGGGATATGTCAATATTACTCAAACGCTGAAATGAGATTTTGTAGCAAAAGTCTTTTTTGATTAGTTCAATGTTTTTGGTTAATCAGGTTTTGAATATGTACACAGCAGATCAAATATAAGTCCAACTGTTAGTGGCATGGTTTGGTGTAAGCATTTAAGCCAGTGCAGTCAAAACTGATTCAATCACAAATGTAGGAACAACTTAGCAAAGAATTGTTGATTAGGTTCCTAATATGCAACACTTTCAGAAAAGGGTCTGATACACGACAGCATGAGAATGATCCAAATGAAGACGGGCAGTCACTGAAAGAAGGTTTGTGTCTGTAAATGTCAGTTCAATTCAAATCAACTGAGCTTATTTATGTACCACTAACTCAAGACATTCCACCAGGCACTTTACAAAAACAGATATTACATAGACAGAAATATTTAACCAATTTAGTAAAATTATGGAGGTTGATTAAAGTCGATTAAATACATACCAGTTCAACCCTAGTTACAAAACATTGCAGTCAAGTTTGGTTTATCATGTCGATTGATGAAAGGTTTTCTAAGTAAACCCAGCCAACTGCATCAAAGGTTCTGGTTATTTTAAGGAGAAAAGTGAAAATATTCACTAAAACCTTTCAGCATCATACAGATCTCTTTTTTCCCTATGCATACTGTATACATACTTAATGCTCATATTGCACAATATATTATCATACCTGATTCCTACTTGCTTGAACAAACATAGTAAATAAGGAGCAGTTTAATGTAATATCCTGAAAACAGATTTTCAGCAGTGAAGGGAAACTGCAGCAGAAATGCAGAAATATGGTTTCTGTCTGCAGAAGTTCAACATTTCAGAAAGTCTTTATCTTATTATAATCCCAACAACTTTTTAGGTTATCATCAGTGACAATCTGACTTGTGGTAGGCTGGGTATGTGTAATGATGTTAACAGGCATGCATTTTTCCCCTCTCTCCAAACCATATAAGTATCTGCTGAAATGTAGCCTGCAGCACAAATCAAGGAGAGTGATGTTTAGGGTGGATTGAAAACTATTTTGTCTTGAACACTCCTCCTCTACAAGTCAGAATGTGTTAAAGCAGATAGAAAATGCCTAACGGTGCACTCTACATGCAATGAGCTAAAGCAAAGCTGGAAATGGAAATGAAGGGTGGATTTATTTCACTGCACAGAACCTTTGCTTTTACTATATGTGGTTTATATAAATATAACATTTCAAAAAGCCAACCTTGCTGTGAGAGACATTTTATTACCAATGCAAAAGCACATCTAGTAAAAAACATGCAGCAAATGTGTAAAAAAATTTAATTGTTAAAAAGTTAATTTTAAAAGTAAACAGAAAAAACAATACAGATTTTTCATTTAGGATGAATGTCCTAATAAAATATGGAAAAAAACAAACAAACAGAAAAACTAACCATTTAAATTTAAGCTTTAAAAAAAATTGTGCAGTCCCCATAATATCTAAATAAAAAATCAAAGCCATGTAAGTTATTCTCAAAAGGTATTTTAACATAGCTCACCCTCATCAGGGTGTAAATGGGTGAATGTAGTATAAAGTGTTTTGGGGTTGTCAGACTAGTTAAAGTGCTGTACAAGTACAAGCCATTTACCATTTAAGGATTTAACCAAATTAGTGAATGTAAAAAGAATTGTGCAATTGTCATTTATTTCAGTTTGGTTTTAAAAATGTAATTTAGCATACATACCAGTGAAAAAGCAATGGAGATCTGCATAATGTATAAGTTATCCCAAAAAATAAATAAATAAGTATCAAGAATATTTTATTGCCACCACATGTTACCGCAGCAAAATTTCTCTTTGGCCACTGCAGTTCACATTACACATAATGAGGTACTGACACACAAACAGCCAATGAACAAGGGATACAATTATTTATTATTTTTTTAGGGTTCAGGAGAATCACAGATGACACATAATGAGATGGTAGGGTTTAAAATTGTGGTTAAACTGTCACTAAACAGCAACACAATGTTACATTTTTATTTTAAAATAATGAACCAGCGTACTGATTTAAACCTGAAATATAATCATTGCAGGGTGCCAGAGATTAGGGTGATGGTCAGGAGGCCTTTGGAGCTCACTGAAAAAGAAAAATTGTCAAATGCCAGGGGAAATAAACAAATAGCTGGTCAGCAACAGCTGCGTAATTCCTATAAGGGAAACAAAAATATTTCCACAAATTATTGGGAACGGTATAATTATATTTGATAATTATAGTCTTATTAAATGCAACAATGTTCCAACATTTGGTCTTAAGTGTGTACTCTGCAGTTGTGATAAACAAGAGTGGATTTTACCTTTAATTTGCTCAGTTACAGAGAGGAGCATAAAAAAGATTATCTAAAAATGTAGAGTAAACACAACCACTCTCTATCATTTGTTCATCTATCCAAAAGGGCTGTCCTTGAGAGCGACACGGGAAAAACAGCATGGAGCGTTTGTCAGGCCATCATAAAACAACCACAACAACAGGGAGAGAAAAAACAACAACCAATGAACCAGTTTTCCCACAGTTTGGTCACAAAGTAGCCTAATGGTTACATGACATTGACCAAGACCCCGATGAGTTGCTTACACATGTTTGTTGCATGTTCATGTGTCCCGATACATTTTTCATTTAAACGACTGTGCAAAAATAAACAGGGAAGAAATAACAGGAGAACATTGAAAAACATAATTTCAATTCAATTAGATTCAGTTCAAATATACTTTATTAGTCCCAAAGGGAGATTAAATGCTGTTGCAACTCATGTTTTGGGGTTTCTTCAACGAGTTATTGTAGATACGGAAGCAGGAAGAATCTTCTGTAGCGGTCTGTCTTACAGCACATCTGAAGAAGCCTCTGACTGAAGACACTGCTGTTGAACGACAGACTGATGAAGAGGAAGCTCGGGGTTGTCTCTAATATTCTTTATTTTATGAAGAATACTTCTTTGTAAAATAATCTGCAGAGGTTCCAGAGGAGTACCCAGAACAGAGCTTGCCTACTTCAAAAGCTCATTTAGCTTCTTTAGGTGAATTGTTCTGATGCAGCTTCCCCAACAAATGATGGCAGAGGACCTCACACTCTCCACCACAGACTTATAGAAGATCTGCAGCATCTTGCTACACTGAAGGACCTAAGCTTCCTCAGGAATTACAGTGTGCTCTTTACCTTCTTGTGGACAGCTTCCCAGTTGCGTCTCCAGTCCAGTTTGTTGTCCAGGTGAACACAGAGGGATTTATACTCCACCACCGCCTCCACTTCTCCCAGGATGGTGATAGAGCTGAACCTACAATCCTCTCCTTTGTTTTATCCACATTCAGAATGAGATGATTGCTTCCCCCTGATGCCACAAAGCAGTCCACCAGCTCCCTGTACTCAGCAGTGGAGAAAGCAGAGCAGGGTAGAGCAGACTCAGCACAGCGTGAATATCTAATATCCAACTTATAAGAAAAAAAAAATCATTGTCGTCAAAAGTCCGCAGTTTTGCCCTTTGAAGTCCCTCTCGATGTTCTTGCCATGGAAGAGGCAAAAGCCCCCTCAAGAAGGAATATATGGAATAGTGTAGGGTCTGTGTAATAGATGCTATAGATTCCTGTGATGGAAAGTATGACCCTTGCAGTCAGTTTGGGGTTTGCATAAAGACAAAGAACACAATGTTGCTTCAGTTCAAATACCTCTACAAGGTTCTGCAAAGCTCCCGAGGCACGGTACCTGCAAATGTTATTTTCGTCCGCCTTCTCGGCATGCTTTTTTATCTTCTGCTGTACATTTTTCACACCAAGCTTTAGATATAACGGTCGCCCAGACAATGCCACTTTGTGTCGTATTTGAAAGCAAAGCTTAATTCTTCTTGCTGTATTTTTTTTTAAGGCTTCTCTGAGATCTGGGCTTAATTTACAGCTGCCTACGAAGACATCATGAAAAAGGAATTCAAAGCATGTTATGACCAACGGTTACTGTAAATAGCACCGGCTGCTGCCTCTAACTGACGGGTTTCGGTAACTGCACCCAGTGTGGAGGAGTGGTGTGACCAAAAAGCTTTCTGAGCATTAAATTAAAAAAAAAAAAAATCTCAGAAAATGGTTGCTATTTCTGTGAGAATCTTTTACTTGTATGTGCCTATATTTTGAGAGCGAATCATCAATAATAAAATATAAGCCATCTCAAAGATAAGGCCATCTCCTCAACATCTAAAGAGAATACACAAATGTATGAGGCGCTAAGGATTTTTGTGTTTTATCTCTCTGTCTTTTGTTCAGAGCCCCCTTCTGATTCTGCTGATCTCAAGGAGAACTAAAGATGTGGAAGAAGACAAAGGTGGCGGACGAAACTGCCGCTGGGCAGGCGGGTAAGTGCAGAAGCCGGGCAAAGGTTGGTATTCCAGCTGCCTCTCCCCTGTATTTTCTTTTGTCCCAGAGATGGTGATCAACAAGATTCAACTCAGCTACACGTTTCAAGGAAAATGTATAGATTCATTAAAGGTTACAACCAGGCATAAAAAAAAAAATTGTACAACATATGGAAAAGGCACAACAAAACAGCAGCAACAAAGAAGACAGTGTGTCAGTGTTGCGTAATCTTAAGAGGAACACAACATTTTTGGTTAATGCTGCGGAAAGCTGATCTGCTGAGATAAAAACACAGAGCAACAAGTGGAGGCACCCCGAGTATCAATGGCAACTTGTGTGCTCGTTTATCTTTAACGCTAAGAAAGCTTGTCAAAGAAGACCTTTTCATACGGACAGAAACGGGGATGACACCGTTCGACGCCAATTTCCCAAAGAAGCAACTATCAAGTTACACCAGTGAGGATGCTTCTCTTCCCCAGAGAACAGAAACCACCAAAGTGTCCAAGAAGATGAAATGGAAGCAAGCTGTTATCACCAAAGAAAAATCTATTAAAAAAAACTTTGTTCCTGATGAAATGTGAAAACAAAGGATTCCTGAAGGTACAACACGGGACCTGATGGCCACATGGGAGTCAATGCACCACACTAGGGACCCTTTCAAATATGCACAGAAATGAAACAATATCTTTATAAAATTAATTTTCTTACAGCTTCTTTTTTCCAAGTATTACCTGAATTTATGTCAAGCACCACGCAGGAATCGCGCTGAGAAGTCTGCCATGTGAAACTATGTAAGCGAGCTTCGTGTTGAGTCAGATCAACAGTTGCACGGCACAACTGTTTGTTTCCACGCTGCGGGAAACGCCACCCGCTAACACGCTGTATTACCTTTCATCTGTCACTAACGGTTTCTGTTGTGTTGTCAGTCTCTGCATATTTTGGTCTGCGGGTATTCTGTGTTGTGTTTGTCTGCCCCGGTCTTGGGTTATAGATTGTATATTCTGTGGTCTCTTGTGTTTCTTACGTGTCCCACAATCCTGTCAAAGTTCCAACCTGCCATGGTGCTTCTGTCAGGATTTATATTTACCTGTCCTGTGCCCTCTCCTTCTGTCATGTTGCGTGTTAAATCGACGGTTCTGAGGGAGTTCACCAGGACGACAAAGGTACGCAAGAAAAAAAAAAAAAAAGGAAATCAAATTCCAAATGATTCATGTTCCGCATGCATGATGCCATGTTCGGCTTAGTTGCATGAACAATGACATCTTCATCATCCTCATTGTCACCTTCACCATCCTTGAAAGGTGTTTTCCAACAATGGATGGCACACCTTTCTGTGGCACAATGGATGCATTTCATTGTGACTTTTTCCATCAACCTCCATACTGTGTGAAAACTTGCGACATGCTGTTGCAAGAGGGCGCTGTGAATGATTGTCATGTCTCTACCATAGCTTGTGAGTCAATGGGAAAATGCCACTTTTATTATGTCGACATGTTTGAATCCAGATCAGCCCTGTGAAAGATGTGGTCACAGCTCGATCTCAATACATGGACTTACTTTGCAGAAAAATAACGGATCCAATAAGCCATTGTTATTCCATTTAAACTGACAATAATGATAGATCTAAATTTTGAATTTTTATCAGCAAAGTTCACCCACGTTAAATTTGATATAAGCAAAGTTAACCATATGATGGCTGTTACTTAGAGAAAAATACCAAAAAAATATTTAAATATCAACTTCCCAATCATCTGACGTGTTCGTGCTCTCTGACATGTAGCTGTCAAATAGTTACCTGATGCAGTCATCTTCATACATTGAGGGTTTATGAATAAAAAAAGCTGAAAGAACAGTAATCTCTCTCTCTCTCTCTCTCTCTCTCTCTCTCTCTCTCTCTCTCTATATATATATATATATATATATATATATATATATATATATATATATATATATATATATACACACACACACACACACACACAAGCTCTGAAGCCTCATTTATAATACCTTGTAAAATAGTTTATCTTTTCATATTATTTCATGTTACAGCCTTCAATGAATGTTATTTGGATTTATGACAGGCCAAAAAACAATAGGGTCAATTTGTGATGTGGTTTTCATTTGTGTTGAGCCCCTCTAAGTTTTTGATTTTCTTCTATGGAAAAACAAACAGCTAACGTTATCTTTATTTAACAATGGGGAAATATTAAGGTAAATTCACAAATCATAAGCTAAAAGCTTGTAGCAACAGATAGGAAAGGGGGAGCACTCTGTGCTTTTGTGTGTGATTAGATTAAAAAGGAGTTTAAACATATCACATAATTTAAAAAAAGTAATAATTCAGTTTAATAATTTAGCCCCCAAACATCATCTCAAGGTACTTTACAAAAAAATAAAAATAAAATAACAAATCCAATATATAGTGTAAAAAAGAGATACAAAGAAAAATAGTCAACTCAATTAAATTGTACATACAGACTTCAAATACATTAGATACATTTTAATTTGATCCTAGTCATAAAAATGCTGTAAAATTCAGTTTATTTCAATTGGCAAAATAAATTTGTGTACCAGGAAACCCATACGACTGGATCGAGTCTCTGACTTTCCAGCAATCCCCCCTCCTGAACATGTATGTAGCTCTCACAATTGCTGTTTTAAAGAGGGTTAAACATTGAGAAAAAAAGTGTCAAGTGCATAATCTATAGAAAGGGAAGAGAAAATATTTGGCAAAAATTGTTGAACTGGTAAACCACTGCAGGAAGGTGTCACAGCTAAAAAAGATGCCATGCCTGTTGTAATGTCCATGAAGAGAACATACGTATAAAGCTTTATCAAAAAGTAATGCTTTGTAGCTTGTACTAATACTGGGAAAGGCTGTCTGCCTCACAGAGAGAAGCTTGATAACTAAAAGATAAGCCTTCCATCTGATATTCTGAAAGTTTAGACGCCACCAGTAAACCTGCAGTCAGGCAGCAAAGTGCTCCATTTGGAACATATGGACCAATCAGATGAATGATATACAATGCAGCTTGATTATTTAAGGATTTTTATACACAAATGGCATTTATTTATATCCTGGATGTAACTCAGAGCCAATGGTAAGAAGTTAAAATGAGGAATATCTTATCTTTGTTTTTTACATTTTATCAGAACTTCCTTCTGGGGTTTAAACATGTGATGTTTTTAAAATGCGACACATCTTGATAACCACTTTTCTGTAACCAGGTAACATAGAAAACTTGGAAGACAAAAGATGCAAGAGCAGGGGCAGAGCAAAAACCCAGTGTTTAAGTTTTTTTTTAACTCAGCATTAAGAATCTACATGTTTTTAATAAGTCTCCCTGAAGCAGCACCTCAGTGACGGACAAACTAGACTAAGACATTAGCTCTTATTAAACATTTGGCTCTTTGCTGTTTAGAGGACAGTAACATTATTTTCAACTAAATTTGTTTCTACATAAGGACTACATAAAACACTTGCTGCCCTTTACAGCAAGCTTACACATCTTTAATCTAAAATCCCTTTAAAATTCTTAAATAAAAACATTGCTTTTTCAGGACCAACATAAATTACAGACATGCATAAGTTTTAGAGTTCATGAAATGTGTGGGTCACACTAGTCCATTCCCAGAATTATGACTTTTCATTCTGTGTCATGAATCACCAAGGATTTATGAAAAATGCTCTTTATTTTTTACTGACACATGAGATTAATTCTACATTTATGCAATCTAAACTTAAATTATGATCGATATTTATATACAGACATGTTGGCCTTTAATTAGTTGCGATCCCAAACTGGGAATGTTCAACTTTAGCCTTAAAACGTATTTCTTTTATTGGATGGATACATTAATAAAACTAGTTAACTAGAATGGTGTCCAGCATTCAATGAAGTTGCTGACGGTTTGTCAGGTCTTGAAACTATGGGATCTTGGCACAGAACCACAACCTTGGATTCCAATAATTTATTGTAATCTATACAGCTCAGGATTTGAGCTACATCAAAGCAAAGCATTTCATGGCAATGTTGCATTTCAAAGGCACTTTCCACACGTCTAAATATCACATCCAAAAATTCAGCTGCCCGGGACAATATTGAAAGCACATTTACTCATCATCTTTGCAGTTTCAGGATTATGTACCAGAATGTAAAAATTCCCTCTATTTTAACCCAACTGTGAATATAGATTGTATTCCTGTAAAAGAAGAAGAAAAAAAAGAAACATTAAATAGTCTGTCTTGCTCGTTCGCAGGAAGCATTTTCCATTAACTCTCCTCTATGTTACACGTGTTGGGAAGGGTCAGGGAAAAGTGAATATAGAACAAAGCAAAGCAGGTAGTGATGGAAAAATAACCAAGCGGCGTTTATTAGTTCTCCTGACAACCCAGGGTCCAGACCAGAAAGCAGCCATAGTTTAGCACACATCTCTGCAGCTTCTGTACTGCTACCCACCCATTACCCCGTTTAGACAGTGGCATGCCCGAGGCCCAAATCAAATAGATTAAAAACCAATATAAAAGAAGCAAAATCTCATAAAAATATTATGAGTCATTAGAATTATGACTAAGAATGAACAGAAACCTGGCTGCAGCAAGAAAATTATGTTAGTATAAATGAGTCAACTCCTAATTATTTAAATTTCCCCATTCTCTAAAATACTGGGTGAGAAGGTAGAGTAGCAACCATCTTTTAGTCTGATTTATTAATTAGTCCATTAATAGCTACAATTCCTTTGAACAGTTAACCCTACGTTCCCCTCATCCAAATTGCAAAGCATTAAAACCACTACAGTCTGATGCTTTACATTGTCGACCAGGCCCTTACTCTCTGTTTCTAGATCAGCTCTTATCTGATTTAGTGTTAATTAAGCTCATTATAGGGGGGGGGGGGGTTTAACATTCATTCAACCCTGAAAGTGATTGCCTAAATGTAGTCGTTAAGGCCATCTTAGACTCAACAGGCTTTGTTCAAAATATCCGCTCACCTACTGACTTTCGTATTCATACTTTGACCTTGTCCTGACATATGGCGTTGATTGTTAAGAAATATTTCCTCATAACGCTGCCCTTTCTAAACGTTTTGTTTAATAAAACAGTTATCCTACTCTGAAAGAAAATATACTTATTGTAGCTCATTATCAAATAATGGTGTATACAATTTTAAAGAACGTATTTTATTTATAATGTTCTCAGTATCACAGAAAACCACAGAAAGGGCATATTTTTTATCATTATTAGTGGAGAATAAGAATCATCCTAAGGTTTTTTGTTAGTACATTTACCATATTTACACAGACTAACAGGTCTGTTGAGCCATCCTCTCCCTTAGCTCTCAGCAGCAATGACTTCTTTATGAATACAATTGATTCTATTACAAATAAAAATCACAAGTTAAAATCATAAATCCTGATGAATCTGAACAGACTGCAGGCATTTCTTGAATACATGAAAAACTGGGGGACATTTAATGTTCTGCTTTCAAATTCAGACATGACAAAAAAGAAACTGCTTAGTCAATTACTTAATCTAGTTGGCATTAAACAGCCCTCAGGTAAGGAGGTAAATAACTTTGGTGTGATTTTTGACCAGCAAATGATATTTAAATCTCATATTAAACAGGTTTCTAGAGTTTCCTTCTTTCACCTCCAGAATATTGCCACAATTATAAAGATCCTGTCCAGGAGTGATGTTGAAAAACGGGTCCATGCATTTGTTATTTAAAGGCCGGACTATTGTAATTATTTATTAGTGCTTCTGTTACCTTTTTTGTACGTATACTCTGTCTTCTCATACCCCCAGTAGGTCGTAGCAGATGGCTGGTTACATTCAGCCTGGTTCTGCTGGAGGTTCAGTTAAAAGGGAGTTTTCCTCTCCACTGTCGCTACGTGCATCCCCGGCATGAGGGATTGCTGCAAGGTCAATGACACAATGAAAGCGACTGTCCACTCTCGCTACATGCTCATCCAGGAGGAGTGAACGCTGCAAGTCATTGACTCAATGCAATCTGCTGGGTTTCCTTAGATATATTTTTTTTATAAACCAGTCTGTCTGTATGATTTAATTGAACTGACTTCATAAAGTGCCTTGAAATGACATGTGCTGTAAATTGCCGTTATATAAAAACAAACAGAACTGTATTATATTTTATTCTCATGAAAAGAGCTGTAAGGTTGATGAAAACTACGACTGCAAGCTAAAAAAAATATACTGGGTCAAACAACATCCATTCACTTCATATTGGAGCTGGCTGAGAGAGAAGTATTGGTTAGCTTAGTACCATGGTATTACTACAAAGCAAAATAGTGTAAAAACGGTCTTTTGTGGGGTTTTAAAATAACATGTCTGGGGCACAGTGTGATCTGCTATAGTGGCATTTTCCCATAAGGATCATACTTTCTCTTCAGATAAACATGTATGTCTGATATTAAGGTCCCCTTCACACCAGATTAAGACTACACACTAGCATAAAAAAGAAAACGTGCAGGGTCCAGGGAGTTCTGCTGTTGAATATTAAGAGCGCAGTGAACTTTCCTTCATGCATTATAGGGCATGAGGGTTCCCTGACTGTTTTGAACTTCGACACAAGTTTTGTGGGGGAATTGTGCCAAAGGTACAGTATATTGTAATGCCAGCATATTGTAAGTCCTTGGGGAGGCATGGGAGAATGTAGTGGCAGCAGTAGCAATATATTCATTATGTGGAGCGGACACACCTGTGAGGCTTGTTCCACAGACAATAAGAAGCTGCACTACCCACGCAGACCCCGTATGAAGGCTACTATAGCACTCATGTCATGGCACTGTGGCTGCCATGTACAGTGCATCATGCCACTTCTTTAGCCAAAAGGACATTATTATGTCGATGCTAGAACACTGTATTCAGAGTTACGTTTATCCCTCTGCAGAAGGGCACACAGTTAGGGAATATATCATACCCCTACAAATCTACCCCAGGCTGTGTTAATTATTGGGAGATTGAGGGAAGACTTGGATTTTTCAGGCTGTACTTTAAATTTAAAATGTACAGTGTGTACACTGAATGGTATACTGTACAGTATAATTTCACAATACTGTCTAAGGACTCAACCTAGGCTTTAGCCGCTTCGCTTGATTGGTCCACCATGATTAGTAAAATAGTATTTAAGATTTTGTGGACATGGTTCGTCTGGCTGCGCCCTCAAGGTGTCCCTCATGGAGATTACTATTTGTGCTCCAGGTGGAATGGTGCACAGCAGTCTGTATAAACTGCTGTATCCTCCCATGCTTTTAGGACGCTGAAAACAATACATGTTTCATCCCTCAAAGTAAGGCTGAAGCAGACAGTGCACGTATAAAGGGAAAGTGGACGTTTAGGAACTATTCAAAGACAATTCTTTCTGAAGATGTGCATCTCAAGGAATTGCTACTTTGGTAGGATGACCAGCAAAGCAGAAGAGAAAATAAAATGAGTCCAGGACAAGGAAAAAAAAAACAGAGGTATGACTAACTTTAAACTAAAAGGTTTTCCAAATAATCCGCAATGCAGTCATGTTTGAACTCTCGTGCAGGTCTTTGAGACCACACAGCGGTCATAACCTGGTGTGAGTGGGCCTTACAAAGACAAACGTATATCCTATTGTTAACTGTTGTTTGCTTTCAATATAAAATAAATGTGAAGGTAGTCCAATTGCTTTTTTAAAAGGTATGTCCCTGAATGGATAAAAAAAAAAAACAATGCATAATATCTGCCATGATTAAAGCAATCATATTTGAATTAATTTCTGCTTACGTTTAACTGTGCGCTTACACTTGGTTTTGCTACAACCTGTTTATGAGCTTTAACAGGCATCTTAGAAATAGTGAGTGTATCTAACGCTAATCCTCTTTGATTAATTTAGGCATCAAGAAGAAATCAAAAGTGCCTGGTGTCATGATTACCCAGTTTCTGGAGGAACTCCCAGAAGGAAAAACAACTCCAGATTTCACCCGAAAACCCATAGCCCTTACTATTCAGGAGGGTAAGATGTTCTACAGATATGGTGTGTTCTTTATCACAATAATTACCTGGAAAGGGGCAAAATGGTTGAGGACAGATAACAAGAGCTCAAAACCTTGAATTTGGGTTAGTTTAGGTTTAAGAACCAAATTTACCCATATCAGACAACTTAGAATACTTGCACCTTCGAGGGGATTTTGCACAGCCTTTTGTCCAATGAACTGCATTCCCACCACAAGGCACAGCTAGAAAATCAATACTCTAAGCAAGGATAAAGTACTCCAAAACACCACAAAGTAATATATTGTAAGTATTTTGTCATTGCAATATCTATTTGTGCAGTGCGAATATTAAAAAGGGCTGCTTGTAATAAAGTAATGGTTATTATATCCCAAGTTTCAGGAATTTAAAGTTTGCAAATACTATATACTGCCTGTTTGGCGGATTCCATAGATCCTCTCTCGTAATGATCAAAATTATAACAATTACATTTTTTACACTTAAAAAAGCATTATATTGTAAAAAAAAAAAGCATGACAAGGAAGAAAGAAGGTAGCGAGAGAAATGCTGATTTATTAAATTTGATATAATTGCAATATTTAACAATAATTTTCCCAATGTATGATTTTCACCATCCAATATTTAAGTATCTTGTATTCTCAGTGTTTATATTTTACTGTTCTCTTTCAGTTTTCCATATGTCTTTAGGGCAGTGTTTGCGGTCAAAACCTTGACAAACCCACCAGAGTAACTTATTCATATTCATGTTTTATTTAAAGCACTGCTCTTCATTATATCACAATAGAATGAAGCAGAATAAGTTGTGGCAAAGTAAAATGTTTTTTTTCCCCAAAACATTATTTGCACTGTCAGAAATAAAAAATCAAACGGAAACTACAAAAGCTCAGCTTCCCTATGGGAAGGTTGCACCTTGCCAAGGGGTATGACTCAGGCAAAAGTGGATGTGATTTCTTTTTTAAAGCTTTCAAAGTTTGTTTCCTGTTGTTCAAACCGACTGCTCACACAGACGAGCTCCGCTAAATATAACAGAATAACAAGCTGTTTGATCCTTCCAGGATGTTTTTTGATCCTTCCAGGATGTTTTTTTTCTTCTCTCATCTGTATTTCAACAGAAAGGCTCTTAGGCTAAAAGCACCAGATTTTTGTAGTTAAAACAGATGTTTTCTGACTACAATAATAATAAAAAAAATCTCAGTTGTTTCTAACATTGTCTAAAAAAACTAAACGATATTTTCATGTTGTCTTTCTCTTTTCATAATTCAAATAAATATTTTTTTTTAAATTTCACAATCAATATTGTTAAAGGCAATTAAAAACAATCTGCATTACTGACTGTTTCATTCTTAAAAGCTGGGATTTTTATTTAACTTTATGCAAAATTTTAATTTTATTGCAAATTCGTTTTAATTTATTTAACGTTAGACATTTAATTTTATTACATGTTGGACATTTTGCTAGACACCCACACTTTGGTGCTTTAGAGTCTTAAACATAACAGCCAGCAGTCCTATTAAACAAGAAACTGCAATTGAAATATAATCAAGTGACAGGCATAATGTGCTTTACAATCGTATTTAAAAAAAAAAAATCAACTCGCGTATCTACACGTAACTTGCACTTACGTATAGATACAACTATTGTTGTTAGAGACCAGGATCTACTATCTGCCAGACCAAACTGACAGAATGACTAAAATTGAATCCTAAAAAGTAAAAAAAAAAAAAAAACAATCCAAATGATTAATAGATATATTTAGCCACTTTAATAAGCAAAAGTCCAGTTTTACCTTTAGTTGCTGCTCAGCTTATTCTGAAGTTAGTTTTTTTTTGTTTCTTTTCATTTTTCATCTAAATACAAAATGAAACACAAAGAAGCGCTAAACTTATTTGTTGTTAATGAAGACTTTGTGGTTACAGGCAAATTTGCATTCTTTAAAGCCATTGTGGTGGGTGATCCAACACCTACTGTAACATGGGGAAGAGCGAAAGGAGAACTCGTTTTTCACCCTGATGTGTGCCAGCAAAAATACGATGAGGCATCCAATGAACATACCCTTGAGGTAAGTTTAGAAAACAACATAACCGGCAAATTACAGTCATCTGAAATAAATCTAAAACATTAAAATGCAATAATGAGTTATTGACAATATAAACTATAAATAAGTAATGTGTCAGACCCTTCATTTCCCTCTGTTAGTTCCCTAAGGTAGCTCCGGAGGATGCTGACACCTACAAGTGTTTTGCAACTAATGAATATGGGAGAGCGGTTTGCACTGTTGTTCTGAACGTTATTGAGGGTATGATTGATTATTCACTGTGTTAGACTGGAGTCTTTCAGTCTGACACACACACACACATACGTATACACACACATAAATATGTATACAAATGTTGACACATTGGGAAGCAAAATTACAAGTTTTGTATCATTGTTCACAGTTGGATTTTCCAAAGCAAGGGAGCTTCAGAAGGTACAAACAGAAGGTACAGTATCAAATAGAGACCTACATTTTGACATTATGAAATCATACTGGTACTTTATTTGTTCTTGTTAGTGTACGGATATACATATTCATCACATTCTAGAATTTTGGCATCCCTAATAAAGATGTGTAAAAGTCTTACAATCAATAAATATTTTATAAAAAACAGATTTTTGGTTTTTAATCAAATCAACCATTTGATTTCACTAATTTTATTCCGTGAGGAAAATATTCCCACATTTAGAGATAATGTATGTGTTTTCTATTGTTTTTGTAACACTAGGGCCGCACGTTCTGGCTCCTATTACAAATCCTATAAAAGTAATGTGACTGAACAATTTTGTACTTTTTACTTAATCTAGGAACTTCTAAAAAGTAATCTATGACTCTTAGCTTTCTTGTAGTATATTTAAATATAAGTACTGGCAAACAGATTTCTGTTAGCAACTGTTTAGAATGGTAAAGTCAGGAGAACATGCAATTCTTCCAGGCAAATGTGCGATAACTTAGGAAATAGTGACAAGAAAATATTTCTTCAGGAATCTTTATCGTCATTATAAAATTTTGGTAAGACACCATTTTATAATCCACCCAGATTCTGTTTACAAAACTGTCCCATATCTACAGTCAGTGCGATAAAGCAAATTTTTAACTGGAACTGCGAATATACTAAGCAGTTTTTTTTTTTGTCATGTTTTCTTAGATGCAACAGAGCTCAGAAAAAAACTTAAAAAACGGTAAGTAAAACATATCATTTAAGGCAGCCTTTTCAAGAGTTTCTTTTCTAGCATAAGATTAAACGTTTTAGTGGAGCTTCACAATAAATAAATAAAAAATAAATAAAAAAATGTCTCACTCTGCAGTAATCCAGATGGAACACGTGAGGAGAAGGCCATGGATGACCATGAAAAGGTCTGGGAAATCCTGCTTAGTGCAGAAAAGAAAGATTACGAGAAAATCTGTTCCGATTATGGCATAACAGACTTCCGTGGCATGCTGAAGAAACTCACTGAAATGAAAAAAGAACGAGAAGAGGAGATTGCACAGGTACAATGTCTGGAGCATCTTGATTTGATTACATATGTTGCTCTTCAACAGCGAAACATATTCTTGAATTTTTTTTTTTTTTACCATTTTAATAAGTTTTCACCTTTTCGTTTTTGCGACAGTTCATCTCACATATTAGGACACTCAAACCTGTTGAAGTCAAAGACAATGACTGTGCAACAATTGAGTTGGATATGGACCTCGTAGATTCTGGCAGCAAAATCTTTCTGTATAAGGTGAGGTATACACACAGATTTTATTCAGAATTTGTTGAATTGAAGTTTTCCAATCAGCATAAAAATATATCATATGTCTGAAAATCTTTGCAGAATGGTGTCATGGTGCCATTCTCTAAGGAAGAGAGTGAAGGAGTTAAGCACAACTTAAGACAAGTTGGCAAAAAATACGTGTTCACAATTAAAAACCTAAGTAAAGAAGATGCTGGGCTCTACTCAGTGGATGTTGAGGGAATCAATGTATTTTCCACAGATTTTAAAGGTAAGGCAAGGCAAACTTATTTGTATAGCACATTTCAGTACAGAGACAATGCAAAGTGCTTTACATGATTAAATTTTGGAAAATAAACAGAATAAAAAGTAGGAATAAAATGTAGAAACAAAATAGAACATAGGAGAAAAGAAAGTAAAAGAAAATATTAAAAACAGTTGGACTATGAAGTTGAACTAATGATGTTTCAGTAAAACTAGAACAGTTGAAGGCAGTCCTAAACAAATGTGTTTTAATCTTGATTTCAAGAAATTCAGGCTTTCAGCACTTTTACAGTTTTCTGGAAGTTTGTTCCAGATAAGTGGAGCATAGGCACTAAATGCTGCTTCTCCATGTTTGGTTCTGGTTCTGGGAATGCAGAGGCAGAAGACCTGAGTGGTCTGGAGGGTTGATACACTGATAACAAGTCTGTGATGCATTTAGGTGCTAAACCATTCAGGGATTTATAGACTAACAGAAGTATTTTAAATTCTATTCTCTGAGATACAGGGTAAGAACAGATTGGTAAGAAGTTCTAATCTGGTAGGAAAATTTTTATCCTGCCGTATGAAAATGTGACAACAGTGGTCTATTGATAGCAGCTGAGTACTTAACTTTTCAGCATTCCCTCACACGGATCATGCATATGACGACAGTGGAAAGGAAAACACACCTGGCTCTGTCTGATTACCCATCTGCTTCAACCAACTGAGAGATTGAGAAGACAGACCAGACATACAAAAACAGGGAACTGGTGCAGGTGGACTTGCTTTGTCAAAGAAAATATAGTTAGTGCCAGTAATAGCTCCTTTTGCGCTTTCTGATAAGAGGGAAACAGCCAAACAGATAAGCTGTTAACAAGTAGGAAAATCCATGGGATGAAAGGCAGAGTACCACAACTTAGAGGAAGCAACAGCTCCTTTAATTGCTTTTTCAAGAAGAAAAATAGGGTTAATAACTGAAAGACGAGGTCAAGTGTATCACCTCTTGAGAGAAGATATAAAGTTGCTGGTAGCAATATTTCGGTGGATGCCCCCTTTCCTGGGCCAAGACAGATTTAGCTTCTATGAAACGGTAAAAAAAAACAAAAAAACAAAAAAAAAAAACAAAAAAAAAAAAAAAAACTGCTATAAAATAATTTTGCTTTTGAAATAGTTAAAGGATTTAACTGACATCAAAAGGATGTTTGAAATGTAATCAAATGTACACAAAGAAAGTGTCCATCAATAAATGACTGAACCAAATAGGACTTTATGAAAATGTATAGAAGTAATGAAAGCTATTTGTCTTCTTTTGTGTTTTTTTTTCCTCTTTAAATTCTGCAGTGCCTGAAGTTGACTTTGCTGTCAAAATTCAAGAGGTCAAAGCCGAAGAACGAGAGGATGCTCTCTTTCAATGTGTCCTCACTGCACCAATGAATGAGATCAAATGGTATGGCAAAAGCGCTCTTCTGACAAATGATGAGAAGCATGAGATAATTGTATCTGAAGATAAACTCATCCACAAGCTGATTGTGCGGGACTGTCTGCCTTTGGATGGTGGTATCTATGCTGCTGTGGCAGGAATCAAGTCTTGCAATGCCTGGCTTGTGGTTGAAGGTGAGAAAACTTTTACTGTCCATTTCCCAGCTTTGAAGAGTTAAGACAAGAAACAATGAAGGCTTCCAATTAAATAAGCTGCTCAGAGTTTAAAGATAATTCATAAAACGGCATGATAACAGACTATTGTTTATTATTTTCTTCATATTTTTTACAGTGGAAAAAGATCCAGCCAAAAAGGCAAAAAAGGCAGCACGCAAAACCACCATTGCTGGAGCTGGCAATGATGACGAACTGATGAAAATAGCAAAGGAACAGCAAGAAAGATATCAGAAAGAACTGGAAGAAAAAATAGAACTTGCCAAAAAAACTCAAGCGGAGAAGGAAGTGGCAGATGCAGCTGCCCGGGCAAAGGAAGAGGAAGAGGCTGAGGCCAAAGCTGCAGCAAAGGCAGCGGCCAAAGCTGCAGCAAAGGCAAAGAGAGCAGCAGCTGGAAAAGATGGAGCTGTTAGGAAAACTAAGAAAAAAGGAAGTGGTGCTGCGGGAGCAGGATCCGCCTTAGATGGGGCCAGTGGAGCCACAGGAGGAGCTCTGGGGGTTGGTCCTGGTGGGGCAGGTGGAGTTGCAGGTGGAGCTGCAGGTGGAGCTGCAGGTGGAGCTGCAGGTGGGGCTGCAGGTGGGGTTGCAGGTGGGGCTGCAGGTGGGGCTGCAGGTGGAGTTGCAGGTGGAGCTGCAGGTGGAGCTGCAGGTGGAGTTGCAGGTGGGGCTGCAGGTGGGGCTGCAGGTGGAGTTGCAGGTGGGGCTGCAGGTGGAGTTGCAGGTGGAGCTGCAGGTGGGGTTGCAGGTGGGGCTGCAGGTGGGGCTGCAGGTGGAGCTGCAGGTGGGGCTGCAGGTGGAGCTGCAGGTGGAGTTGCAGGTGGGGCTGCAGGTGGAGTTGCAGGTGGAGTTGCAGGTGGAGCAGCTGCTGGTGCCCATGGTGCAGGTGGAGCTGCTGCTGGTGCCCATGGTGCTGGTGGAGCAGCTGCTGGTGCCCATGGTGCTGGTGGAGCTGCTGCTGGAGCATTAGCAGGAGTTAAAGGTGGCACTAGAGCTGGGACTGGAGGCATTGAGGGTGAAGATTTGGATGAATATTCTGATGAAGAATATGATGACGATTCGTTTGAGGATTCAGACGAAGACATTGAGGGACAAGGAAAAGGAGGGGAAAGAGGAAAGAGAGGTGTGGGAGGTGAAGGAGAAGGAGAAGAGGAAGGAGAGGAAGGAGAGGAAGGAGAAGGAGGGGAAAAAGGAGGGAAACGGAGGAAACGAGTAAGAGCTGGCCCACTGGTTCCTGATACAGTTACAGGTAAGAGAATAACCCTTAAATTGTATAATTCACATTCATCTCCATTTAAACTTAGTTTTCCTTTAGGTTTATTATGATCTAGCACAAAGTTTATAAATGTAGAACATGATTTTTTTAAATCAAATTTTAAAAGTTAATTGTTTTTCTTTTCTAGTTTTACAACATCTTGGACATTTTATTAAAAAAAACAATATTGACTTCCTGTCAGTCTATAATCAACATAAAACTACTTTACATTTTTAAATTATTATGGAGCTTTGTATTTCAAACAATGTTTATTGTTATGTTTTATGTTGACTTAAGATGTTTCTGTATATAAAGGCACTTTACTATGACTTATAGGAGCTAAAAAAATGTGAAAAATGAAAAATCCAAAAACATGGAAATCTGGAAAAAAAGAGAAAACATAAAATAAGTTAAGGACCTTCTTGCTGCAAGGCAACAGTGCTACCCACTGCGCCACTGTGCTGCCAATGTATAACATCGCTAGCACATCTTCATGTATAACTTTTTTTTTTTTGGACAAGCAAAATGAAAAAAAAAATACAGCCACATTGGTGTCCTGGCCACTTGTACAAATAGCCACAAGATATGTGAGTGGGTCCTTTTATTATATCAAGATGGTACGGAAAGGAGAAAATCAAATCTACTAAAAAGGTAATTGACTTTGAGTGCAACATTTACAATTCACACCACACAGGGATTAACATGGTGCCATCTCTGCAGAAAATTGTGTATTCTATACTTAATTTCTTTTTTAACCTTTTACGGTAACATAAACGTTTTATATATTTGCATTTTCTGTGTAATAAGTGTGCTATTATGTCTGTAGAAATGTTTGTCTTTATTCATTTTATAGACGTCTTGTTTGGTTAATGAGGATGGTGTACAATTAACCAGGATGTAAAGAGAAAAGAGGAAGAAAAAAAACAAACCTAGATATGCACTTAGATATATTAAAGGAAATAGTTTGACCCAGCAAATTGTATTTAAAGAAAGATACAAGAGAAATGCAAGGGTTCAGCTTTCGTACAACTGTTGCTGCTGTTTACCGTCTCGCTATTGGTTTTTACTTTAAATGTTTTTTTTTACTAATGTTATTTGTCGGGCTAACTTGACAGTAAATCAACAATGTTGGCTTGGTGTTATTTACCATCATACCCACTAAAATGAAAAGTCAGTAACAGTAGAAGATGTGGCCGAGGTGGGAGTTGCATTGGACAAGCAGCAAGCTGGGATGGTGAGGGTGCAGAAGGAGGTGAGCCAAGAGCAGCTGGCAAATGTTCAGGCCGTGCACGGCACGTCCCATTTATCAAGCAGAGAGTTTGTGGTAAGATTGCTGGCCACTGCATTCATTGCTGCATGGGGGAGGTATCATCACTGCGCAAATAATTTAATGCTATGATGACATTTACAGGGAATTGCAGGTTGAAAGAATAGGTTTGCAACCACCAAGGAAAAATGCTAGTTGTTTCTCACCATTTAACATTAAACGTAAAATATTAAACACTTAATTAAACCATGGTCATGCCTGAGAGGAATGCTAAATATATCCAATTCTAAATTATTTTTTTAAATGTTTGCCTCAATATATATCACTCATGCCTGTGAATATTAGAGACTGATTAGTTATTAACTGTGTTTCTTTGACCTGCAGGTTGGACATCAGCAGAAAAATCTTCTGTTTGTCTCAACATGTGCCGTTTTATGGAAAATTGGGATGCTTTTGTGCTGTTTGTGCCTCTGTGTTTATATTCCTGCTTGGTGTTTATGACATTAATTCAGGCTCCATTGAGCTAAATTATTTTAACACAGAACAAAAAAAGGATAATACTACTGAAACAGTAAGTGCGTACATGGGGTTTTACATAACGGAAAAATCAAGGAAGAGACGTGAAATTTACTGAACACTAATTTGCCATTAGTATATAAATACTTCAAATAAAGAAGGAACTGTCAGTACTGAGAGGAAGATTTCATTTGTTAACAGCTTTCTTAAGACTTTATTTTAAGCTTAGAAATTTCAACTTATCAAACTGAAGAAAGCATCTAGATAGCAGGCCACTTAAGTTTTATATTCATGAAGACTTCATCAATTCAAATGATGGCAAAACACACTCAAATGATATTGTTCTAACCTCATACATCACATCTGTCTGTGAAATGATGAAAACTATATTACTTTAAATGCTATACTTTGGCAGGTAAGTCAGCATACAGGGAAAGAATACCATTCATTTTTTCAAATTCACACAGTTAAAACCAGATATTTACATACACTGTTGGTATATTTAACTGCCTGGAATGAAATCAGGCTTTTGTTTTTCATTTTAAGGTCATTTAGGATTACAAATGCTTATTTCTACTTGCTAAATGCCAAAACTTTGATTTTTTTTTTACTTTATTCAAATTCTAAAGTTGTCATACATTTCCTTAGCATTTAGTCTAACTTCGTTTTAAACTGACTTGGGTCAAAAAGGTAACCTTCAGCTAGCTTTTAACAATAGTTGTAGAATGCTGTCTATTCCTGCTGACAGAAACGGCGTAAACAAGTCAGGGTTGTAAGCCACTTTGCTCACACACACATTTTCAGCTCTGCCAACACATCTTCTATGGGACTGAGATGCATAGGGTCAATGTACATTTGAAAGACCTATTTGTGCCCAAGCTTCAGTATTTCCAAATAATGTTATTTCCTGTTATTAACTGTAACAGGTGCATTCAAGGCAAAAGTTTAAGACATATTTCTTCCTGCAGTAATGCTTGTTTCCCTCTGAGTGGTCATCCAGCCTCTAGGTTGGGGACAAGAATAGTGACAATGTCAGTAATGACACTCATTACCAGTTTTAGCCAGCATTTCTCAAGGTCTTTTGTTTATATTTGTCTATTCTGGAAAATATTTGCCAGCTTCAGGCATCTGGAAATTGTACCAAAGAATATACACAATTCTTTTCCTGATATGTTAGCTGATTTACTCTGATGTCACCCATGGGAGTAGTATGCTTGAGGTGTTGGCTTAAAAAGCAAACAGGTGAAGTCATCATCTAGAAGATGTCATTGGTTTGTCAAATTATATATAAGCACAGAAATAAGGCAAGACTCTTGAATTTGGATTTTTTTTTTCTAATAAAATCTCTCTCTCTCATTATTATGGTATTTAGCAAATATATATAATATTGGTTAACCTAACTGACCTAAAACTGAATTGTATTCTGTCAGACAGTGACAAATATTAGGTATTTTTCTGGTTTTAACTACAGTCATGTGTTAATTTATTGTGGATATTAGTTCATACCTACACAAAGAAGAGGCAAATTAACAAAACAGGAATGTGCAATGATGGCAATATGTGCATTTAATAAATTGCTTGTTTCTCAGACCCAGGAGTTCACTTTCACGCTGGTCTTTCTGACTGCAAAGCCATTATGGGAGAAGCCGCCGAGCTGGAGTGTAAAGTAAGCAGCGAAGAGTGTGTAGGGACATGGTACAAAGACGGAGCTGAGGTAAGCTAAAAGTCCTAAAGCAGTCATTTTCAGGACTGTGTTCTTGAATGATACTGAACCAATAAAGAACAGTATTTTTTTCCTCCCAGATTCAGTCATCTGAGAATTTAGCAATTTCAAAAGACGGATGTTTCCATAGGCTGAAAATTCTCAAAGTCACAGAGGAATATGCTGGGAAATATAAATTTGAAGCTGATGGCCGGAAGACTGAGTCTGAAATTGTTGTTGAGGGTAAAAGTTGACATAATTGATCAGAGTGTGAATGCAGGTCTTTAATCTCAAATGTAAACATCTTTGTGCATTTTCTTGATTTCAGATCCCCCACGATTTGACACGGAGGAGCTTGAAGCATTTAAAACCGCAGTGACTGTAAAGAAGGGACACAAAGCTACTTATAAACTGTCCTACATTGGCAGGGAACCAATAAAGGTCCAGTGGTACCTCGAGGGAGAAGAGCTTTCAAGTGAAGGCAATATAAATATTGACACTTCAGACGGAGAGAGCCGTTTGCTTCTGATGAAGCTGCAGCGAAAGGACAGCGGTGAAGTCAAGATAAAACTCAAAAATGAGTTTGGCACGATTGAGGCTGTAAGCCAGCTAAATGTACTGGGTATGTATTTGACAGATGTGACATTTTAGTATAGAATGATCTGTTCAGATGAAACGATTGTGTTACATACTACACTGGATTCTGACAGATAAACCCACACCTCCAATGGGACCTCTGGAGATTGTTGAGGCCTCCTCCTCTGTAATTGAATTCAAGTGGAGACCCCCAAAGGACAGTGGCGGCTGCAAGGTACAAAACTACATCGTTGAGCGGCAGCAGGTTGGCCGGAACACCTGGAAGAAGATCGGGCCTATTGGTCCCGCGGCAAAATACAGAGATTCCGACGTGGACCATGGGAGGAGGTACTGCTATCGCATCAGAGTGGAGACCGAAATGGGAACCAGCGAGTTGATGGAAACAGAAGACATTCAAGCAGGAACAAAAGGTAATATCCAGTTAAAAGTACCTAAAGACACCTTTAACCTTAAAAGCAACCTGACCATACTAACGTTTGTGTAATTCCTCTCCAGGTTTGACATGTTCTACAACAAAAAAAAAAACAGAAATATACATTTTTTACATGGCACTTCACTGGTTATGGTAGTTAGAGACGAGCCAACAAGACTTTCACTGACTAGTTGACTGGTACATAGTTACAGACAGAGTGATGGTAAAAAGAACATGTCCCCATGCATTAAATATTGTTTTAATGCATGATCGATCTGGACTCACTCTCTAAAATAATTTAAATCTTATCCCAAGTACCTCAAACCACACACCAGAGATCTGACCATGTTATTTGTTACGAAGCACAAACACAAAATGGACAACTTAGTGAAATAACAATAATGTCTACCTTTCAAACTCATTGACATAAACAAATGACATACTTTCTTTTCACATGCGTCACATTTTCTAGTAAATCCCTATTCTATAATCTCATGGAATTTACACAACCAGGTCACAAAACAAGGAAAAATAAGGTTATCAACGCAAATATATTAAACAAAACATATTCCACTGGAATCAACAACCATTGAGGCATTTTATTTTATTTCTAGGTTAATCCCTGTATTGATATTACTTATTTCCCCCTTAAATAACCCTCTTGTTAAAGGAAATGACAATCACTTTTTGGAGCAAATAAACCTTACTTATTTGTTTTATGTTTTCATTTAGTTTAAATGTCAGGTTATTTATATTGTATAGATGTTTCTCCCCCCACACCTCATTAGTTATTGCCCAATAACACCAGAATTTATAATGTGACAGAGGAATCTGACATGGGGTTAAATCAGGGAATTAAAGCAAGGCTGTGCCAATGGCATACCAACTCATTTAAAAACAAACTTGAAACAAATGCATGCTTGTTGTGTGTACAGCATATCCTGGACCTCCATCAGCACCAAAGGTTGCCAGCGCCTTCAAGGACTGCATCAACCTCACATGGTCCCCTCCTGCCGACACTGGAGGAACCAACATTCTGGGTTACAACCTGGAGAAACGCAAGAAGGGCAGCAATCTCTGGGGCCCGGTAAACCCTCCCAATGAGATTATTAAAGGTTACTTCACCACTTATCTACGCTTTCAGTTAACTCTGGCAATATTAATAGTTTTCGGCGATAAACTAATGAGGTGTAGATATCAATTTTCCTGTTCAGGTAAAGGATGTGCGGTTAAAGAGGTGGTTGAAGGCATGGAGTACGAGTTCCGTGTGTCTGCAATCAATGGCTCCGGAGCTGGTGAATTCAGCAATCCATCCGAGTTTGTTTTTGCCAGAGACCCTAAAAGTAGGTGGATGATTACAAATATTATGACAGAACTGTCATTGTTAATCTACATAAGATATTAGTGTGACATCAAAAGTGACATCCGAATCATGTGTTTCAGAGCCGCCTGGTAAAGTGCTCGATTTGAAAGTGACAGATTCCACCTACACAACCCTATCCCTGTCTTGGAACAAGCCCAAGGATATTAAGGGGGTTGAGGATGAAGCGAAGGGATATTTTGTGGAGATCAGGCCTGCAGAAAATACAGACTGGGATCGATGCAATTCCAATGCAATAACCATGACTTCATATACGGCAAAGGGCATGAAGTCACTGGCCATGTACTGGGTGAGAGTTATTGCTACTAATGATGGAGGCGAGGGAGAGCCTCAGGAGCTGGACAATTACATTCTCGCTATGCCGCCTCCTGGTAAGTACATTTGCACCTAAATCAACCTCTAAAAATACATTTAAAGAAACACCAGGCAAAACTAGGCAGTCAGTATTGATTGATACATACATACATACATACATACACACACACACACATACACACACACACATATATATATATATATATATATATATATATATATATATATATATATATATATATATATATATATATATATATATATATATATATATATATATATATATTTCTTAGGGCAGAGATTCCCAAAACTCCCACTAGGCAGTGTGCGACATGAAAAATGTAATGGTGGTCTGGCAGTGTTTTTTTCCCCACACCATAAATAAACGAATAAATAAAATATGTGTAAATAAACATTTTCTTTGTAAAAAATTCAAATCAAAAACTAAATTTAATAAATAAATAAATATGTATTTATTGCTAAGTGCTGTTGCACACTTAATGGTTCTTTAAGTTAGGTTGTTTTGGGGTTATACTGGAAGAAAGGTGTGGCTCCCAGGGGGAGGAGTGGTGGTTCGGGGGACTGGCGGGGTGAAAGCTGTCCCGTTCTGTTCGCTTCACGTCATTTACGCCAATAAAGGGAGAATTGAATTTGGGCCAAAAGTTTTATTTACAAGATTAAATTCAGTGACTAGGTCTCTCTATCGATCGCGCAGCATCTACAAACAGCTCTGCCCATGGTGCCGTGACTCACCATGCTACAAGCACTGATGTCACACGCACACCGCTGCTGCTGTTGGAAAAATTGGTGGTAAACAGGATTTCTTAACTTGTATTACAGCTCTGAGGCTCACGCACAGAGTTGTAATACTTTTGTGATTCAGACAGGTGCAGTTAATTTTAAAGATGCAGTTTTAGCGCATATTCAGGGTGGAACAGGGAAACTGGCAACCGGCGGTGGGGGAGTGCGATGGTGGGGCTGCGGGGAGCTGAGGTGTATTGCCATGGCAGCGTTTACCTGCTGGATGTAACCACTATGAAAAAAATCTGAAAAAAGTTTTATTTCTCTGATTAATAACCGTTTTAGAGTTATTATTACTCTATGCCGCTCTGTCAAAGTGTTATATCCCTCTCTATCTCGTCATCGGGCACAAATTAAACATCTTCGTGTTTGTATTTTGCGGCATAAATCGTGAGTCAGACCCAGATTTAGAAGCTGGTAAATGAAATAAAGTGAGAACACACACAGGTAGATCATCAGAGTTTAGTCTGTGAATCCACCTGGATGGTCTCTGCTTCAGAGACGTTTCAGGTTGTCTGTGGAGGTGTGACCGATCTGAGAGTCTCTTTCTTTCTCTGGCTCCAGGCTGAGCCACCGATGCACCTGAAAATCCTCAGGATTCTGTTGTGGATATTGTGTATAACTTTATTGCAATTTAATTCAAATTATGATCTAATTTTATTTCCTTAACCTTTGTTATGATGGTTGTGTTATTCGTTATTGCAACTGCAATTTATTTTTTCTAATGTGTGTTCTGGTCATTCGAGCATGATTAAACATGCCGCCTTTAATATAGCTATAAAAAAAAACTTGTTCCACTTATTATTTTTTTGTGTTGTTCATTTTGAAGATTAGGGGTGTGTCAATCCGGTTGGGACACAGAAAGGGTTGCGTGGCTAAAAAGGTTTGGGAATCGCTGCAAGTTAGAAATTGAATTAAGGAAATCAAAAGATAGAAATCGAATTTAAGAAAAGAAAAAAACAGATCATCCCACAAATCAAAATCCTCCAGATGATCTTGAGACCACCTTTAAATCAGGCAACACACTGAATGCTTGGATCTTTTTCTCAATGATAGATGTTTTGTAAAAGTTGTTCTTCTGCTTTGTATCATCACATGTGAAAAGTGTTCTTGCTAAAAAAAAAAAAAAAAAAAAAAAAAGACTATGACTCTATAAACATATTCATATAAACTTGTTTTTTTGTCCGACATAGTGAGACCACGCTTCACTGACGCCAAAATCCAAAGTTTCATGATTGTGAGAGCGGGAAATTCTGCACGATTCAACATTAATTTTCAGGTAATTAATCAAGTGAAAATGCAGTCATATTCAATAAATTAGAATATGCATTTCTAAGAAACTTGTTTGTCAGATTAAAAAAAGCAACCTTTAAGCTGGTATTAAACATACTTTTCATCAAGTTCCCATTTCTGCATGAAAAATATTGCTTTTTTTTATTGGTCTGATACAATGCTGTTATCTTAAGTGCTACATTTTTATTAGCTGGAGGTGGAAGAAAAATCATAATTAGCAGAGATAAAGACTTTAAACATCATCACTCTGTGTTAATCTATATAATGTGTTTCCCTTTATGAATTGATTTACTGAAATAAATGAACTTTTCAATAGTATTCTACATTCTACCTGGGGGAGTGCTGGCCTAGTGGTTAGAGCAGTGCGCTTGCACTCAGAGAAGGATGCAAGTACCCGGTTCGATCCCCAGCGCCTGCACTCTGGGTCCCTGAGCAAGACCCTTAACCCCAGAACCTATCCTAGGGGATAGGTTAAAAGCAGAGAACACATTTCGTTGCTTGTACTTGTGACAGTTCAATGACAGTAAAATTTAATTATATTCTATTCTTCTATTCTGCATTATTAAGCATGGCTGCACGTAGCTCTAACCTAATTGAATGTTCTTGCAAATCTGAAATAAGTCAGGTTGTCATATTTTTTAGGCTTCACCCTGGCCAGAGGTAACCTGGCTAAAGGATGGAGTGCCAGTGTCTAAAAAGGTGACCATCAGCAACGCTGAGGGTGCATCCCAGCTTCTGATCCCTTCATCGGAGCGGACCGATACCGGCATCTATACCATCATTGTCAAAAACATTGTAGGACAGGAAACATTCAGCATTGAAATTAGAGTCACTGGTGAGTGAAATATAGTGATTTACTCTTTTCCATTGATGTAGAATTCAATACAGCGAGTTAAAATAAATAAAAAAAATCTCTCACTCCAGATGAGCCAAAGCCGGCAGGTCCTGTGGAGCTCGATGAAAACGTGCCTGGCACAGTAACCATCTCATGGGCCGCTTCTCCCGATGAGAAGCGCGATGACAGGCTGCACTACATGGTGACAAAGCGGGATTCGGTCAAGAGAAGCTGGCACACCATAGCGGATCGAATCTTCAACAATAAATTTACGGCCTGCAACATCTTGCCAGGCCGAGAATACCAGTTTAGAGTCTATGCAAAGAACGACATGGGCTCCTCCAAACCATCAGAATCAGCAAAGTGGCTGATTCCTGCCAAAAAAGGTGACATAAAAAACAGCTTTTCAGGTTTGCTTAAGAGTTTAGAGTTGCTTAATGCACTTGTGTCAATACTGTATAAGCGTTACAAATCTCAATTTAAATTCAATATGTTAACTTTTACTTGTGTTCAAATAATAGGTAATGACATATAACTTATAAAGACTTTTCTATACATCATGTCTGTCATAAGCATAATGAACATTAATAGTTTGAAGAATTGCTTCTTCTATTGTCATGTTTCGAAGCAGTCTTAATATATTTTTTCCTGCAGAGAAATTCACTGTGACGATGCCAGAGTCCAAGGCCTGTGACCTGCAGTGTGCTCCCAAATTCCTCGTCCCACTGAAAATGCACACCGCCCCTCAAGGCTATGAATGCTACATGAGCTGTGCCGTGAAAGGAGACCCAACGCCTCACGTGACATGGCTCCGTAACAACATCAGTCTGAATACCAACACCAACTACTTAATCTCCAACACCTGTGGGGTCTGTTCTATGCTGATATTGAGGGTTGGACCAAAAGACATGGGGGAATACAAGGTGGTTGCAGAAAATGCTTTGGGGAGAGCGGAGAGTTCAACTAAACTCACTGTCAGAGGTAAGTTCTTAGAATGCTTTGAAGAGCTAAACATGGTTGGTGCTGTTGTACACACATGTGCCTCTTAATAAAAATAAAAAAAAGCATAACATCCAAAACTCAATTTATTTTAGTAATTTAAGTAAAAAGTGACAGATGTAATCCAAAATAACATTTTCAAGTGTTTATTTCTGTTTTTCCTAAAGATTATGGCTCATAGCTAATGCAAACTGAAAGTTCAGTTTCTTTGAAAAGTAGAATATTTCATAAGTAGAGGGAGAAATAGCATAATGAAATAAAGTTAAACACAAAAACGTTTAGTTACGGCTTACCTGGTCTAGGACTGTTGGCACGACAGTGGTCATGCAGGCATAACCTGACAACAGCCAGCTGCATGTATCGCTCCGCCTAGCTCCACTCACATACATCTGGGACACCGCCATAGGCATTGCCTTTACTGAAGGCTGGGCCTTATCAAAACTCCTTGCATATGATTGGATAAGCCACTTGTCTGTCATCTTTATCGACGTGCTATTTCAACCACTCACACCGAAGCTAACCCGTGACGCTGATGAGACCGACGCCGGAAAAAAAAACCTTTTTTTTTTTTTATGTGTTTGCGGCTCTAGTCACTAGAGCCGGCTAGGGTTTCCCGCAGCGCTATCTTGGCGAGGCGGCCGCGGAAAACGTGTCGTCCACAACCCCCCCCCCCCCCCCCCCCCCCGCTCCCGCTCCGCGAGCCGGTCCGCGGAGAAAAAGTCATCCACCCACAGCCCCCCCCCCCCCCCGCGAGTCGGTCCGCCTCGCATAAGCAAATTCCTGCGGGAAACACTGTAGTGGCACACCTTTTATTGACAGTGAGCTGACAGGAAGAGGGGGGAGACAGGCGGCAAAGCGCCGCGGGTCGGAGTCGATCCCGCGCCGACCGCGTTGAGGACTAAAGGCCTCCCAATATGGTTAGCGCTAACCGCTAACCGCTCCGGGGCGCGTCCACGTTGCGCATCCGCGCCCCGGAAAACAAAACTTGCCAAATCCGGTCGGGAGAAGGGCGAAAACATGGTTTCCCCCAACAAAAGCCTTCAGAGGCGTTCTCTGATGTTCTTTTAATGAAACAATATCAGATAGATTGGACAACACGGAAGAAATAGCAGCATCAATGCTAACGCTTGCTTCCTCGATGCGAGCCGCCATTGTTGTTGGAATCTCACGGTGGCTTCTCCACTACGTCACATCCATGAAACACCCGCCCTGCGTCCTGATTGGCCAGACCAAAAATTTGGTTGGGGAAATCATTTTCAATGAGCCGTGTCCCAGATGTATGTGAGTGGAGCTAGGCGGAGCGATACATGCAGCTGGCTGTTGTCAGGTTAATGCAGGCAGGCATTGACGCCCTCCAAAAGTAGATTAACACAAAAAGGTTAACGGCTAAAGAAGCAAGCTTTTCACAGAGGGTCTGTAGCCAAAAATATTACAATAAAGTTAAGTGGAAGGAAAACATGGGGTAAAAGAAAGCTGCACAAACAGGATAACAGCATCCTCTGAGATGCATTTTTTTTTATTTTTTTGTAAAGCCACTTCTTTTAACTGTGTGAAGAGGAAAACAAGTTTTGTGCAGTCCTCCAAAGTCCCCCTTTTCAAATCAGTCAATTTAGCATTTTATTTGGGAATTCAGTTCCAAGAAACTGGATGAAGAAAAAATGTTGCATGGGGCCCGGTATGAAGTCTCTACAGTGATGACAAGGGGAAGCATGCCATCTGTTGGTGCAGACACAGTGTTTTTATATGTCTTATTTCGGTGCAGCTGTCTACCGAGACATTTTAAAGAACCTCATGCTTCTCCCTGCTGCCAAGCTTTATTGAAATGCTGATTACATTTTAAGGGAGGACTTGGCACCTGACCAAACAGCCAGAAATACCAATACCTGCTTTAAAGACCATGGTATCACTGTGCTTTTGGCCAGCAGACTGACCGGACTTAAACCCTACAGAGAATTTACAAGGAGAAAGATGACACAAACTGGACCCAACAATGCAGACGTGTTGGATTCTGCTATTACAGCAAAGTTAGCTTAATTAGTGCCTCAGGGGGGGGATCACCTCAATGCTGTGCTGTACTCCTGTCGTGTTTAATGCAACAGGAGCACCTATTAAACACTGAGAGCATGCAGCATGCTGTATAATACATGGTTATGCTCATGTACTATGCAGTATTAGAAATATATTTATTCATGTTATGCAGTATTCACATTTTCTGAGAAACTGAATCCTGGGTTTTTATTAGCTGCAAGCTAAATTAATCAGAATTAACAAAGAAACATTTGCAATTTTTCACATTGTGTAATAAATCTATATAACCATGAGTTTTCCCTTGTGTGTTGAAGTACTGAAATACATTTTTATATTAATGATATTCTTATTTACCTGGAAGTTAAACAAAATACACTAATGACATCTTTCTTTGCAGAATAAATGGATCCACAGAAGCCAAGTAGCTGGAAACTGACGTGTGTGTGTCTTACAGAGCCAAGCAAATTCCAATTTACATTGTGTAAAATGTAAATTCAATTCTGGTGAAACCGTTTTAACCTTAAACATTTAATTTTTTTTAAACCTTGAAAAATGTGTCAAGTCAAAATGACAAGGTTTCCACATATTCTCTAAAAATATATCTGATCTGTTGTACTTAACCAATTGAATTTTGTCAAAATAACAATTCCTGGTGTTATAAAAGACTTTCACGATCTTAACATAAAGGCAATGTGATCTCTGGCTGTTTGCCATCAGGCTCTTTGACAACATAACCGGCTGCCATCATTTTAATCTCTCACACGTTTTGCTCTTGTTGCTTTTTGTTTGCATTTGTTTCTGTTAGCAGGTTGCACAAGTATTATATTGACTCATGAGATATTGTGTAAAGACAAAACAACTATAATGACAATCAAGAATGAGTTGATACAGGAAGTTGCTTTTTGTTGTTGCATCAGAATCCAGTCACACATGTAGGTTTTGGGTAAATTTGTTAGGCTACTCTGAGGCCTTTATAGGGCTCCCAAATGCCGACAAGAGCTTAACCCATGTTAGTGCATGCAATGCTGCATTTTTATGATAATTTGCAAAAGAAATGAAACTCTTCATGGTTAGTATGTTTTTAATGTTCTAATTTGTGTGGAAAGTTTGAAAAAAATATTCAGTTTAAGTTAAAAGTTGAATGTTCCATTTTGATGAAACTTTAAAAAAAACTAATCTAAGTTATTCAAGTACTTCAGACTCATACAGTGCCCAGTATACACAATGGTTTCTTCAAATTAATTCACTAAAAATTACATGCATGACCCCCCTGTAACATGTCTTTATGTAAAATGTCTCAAAATTCATACCATGTGTCAAGCAACATTAAAATCTACCATTCTCAAGTGTTGACTACTAGAATGTTTTTGAACTGTCAGACGTCCGTTTTTTAGAGTGATGGGAGAGAGGGTTCACACTCTGAGCAACAAAAACACAAATAGCGTCTGTGTGAGACTTTTAGAAACTGTCCAATCAACAAACAGGTTAAAACGGGTTGGTTTGTAGAGTTTAGTTTTCATAGGAAATGCTCATAGCTCCAAGTTTGGGAAAGTCTTTCAGCAGCCTACCCATAGTCCAATGCGGGCGTTTTTTAACTTGAAAATCCAGTGAGGTATTGGAGTAAAATAAAAAATAAAAGTCTTACCTCTTGTGTAATGTAGAAAGAAATATGGCCGAGCCTTTATGTGTTTCTACCCATGAGAATAAAAAAAGCTACCCATGAGAACTCTTTCTACATCATCCCAAAGCATCCTGCTGCCATCCCACAGCTATGACTCCCAGGTTTGAGAAAAGGAGACTTACAGATATTCTCTGCTGCTGTTCCACTGGCGTTCCTCTTTCATCAACCTATAGCACTTTAGGGTGAGGGAGCATTTGCTAGTAAGCCTATCTCTATGTGCAACTGGAAAAAAAGCAGTGGGTTGGGTTGCTCGGAGTGTCATAAAAGCCTTTATGGCCTCTTAAAAGGAAGAGACCACACTCAAGAATCAACTGGATCCAGGCTGGCACCAGACTGCAAAGCAAAGTGGCTAACGATAAAAAATAGTAAGTACATGTATGGAAGGATCTGTTATTTGCAGCATATTTTGGGATTTCATGTGTGTATTTCATGTTCTGTGTATGTTGAATGTAAATTAACTTCATACATAATGTAAGCAAATGCAGCGAGGTCTATCAGTTGGTGAGAATAGCCTTAAGGTTTTATCATGAAATGTCAAAAATGGCTCCATAGCTGTGTATTTACGTTCCTTGTTGGGGGGAAATGAGGATAGTTATTGAAAGCCTAATTATTGATTATTGACGACGATATGCTCTGATTCCATATTGTTGTTAAAAGCTGTAGCTGCAAATTAAAATGATACTTCACCAGTGGGTCATGCTACGAGACACATTTTAATCCTGCAAAAAACCAATAAAATGCCTGCTCCGTTTTAAGAGGGAGCTCTGAAAGTAACGGTGGAAAGCTGGCATTCACAAATCATTTCACTCATAACACCCTTGGCAAAGGTATTTTCTCTCTCAGAAAATGTGGCTTCAAGGCAGCCCAGCATGTGTACTAAATTGGAAAATATGTAGCTACTTCAGTCACACGAGAGCTCTGCTTGATCCTTTCAGTCTAAATTTACTTGTAATAATTTAAACTGCTATTATGTATACTTAATTAATTAGAAAGATGTTCCTCTAGGACTGGATTCCAAATGGACTGAAAAAAGTAAATGAGGTCAGAACTGAGCAATTAAAATATAGAGAGAATGATAGAATATGCCATCAGTCACACTAATACCTGTAAATTATTGCAATTAAAAGTGTTTCTTTTCAGAAACTTTTTATTAATGTGAAGTTCTGTTTAGAATAAATTAGTTTACGGTATATGCTGCGTATCATCGCAGACATCGGACAATATAATTTACCAAATATTTCAGGGACTTATTGTGATGTCTAGAGGTCAAAATAGATTTAAAACACATGACATAACTGCATATAAAAACAGAACTTTTAAAGTACATATATAGCATATACTGTAATGATTTTTTTTTTATGTTCAGTGGCTAAAGGTTATAAAACAGGAGGCTTTTGTAAGTAAAACTGTAAATATAGTTTGATGAAGTATTTACCCAGGCACCTTTTTTATTTACGTAAAAATAATGATTCCCTAACAGAATTAAAGGTTGTCATGGCATATGTGCATAAAACTATTGCTTTATTCAGTACCGTGTACAACTTAAATTTGCTTTACATTTTTTGCAAACCTAGTGAAAAAAAATAGCTCCCTCCAACACTGCATTTTCTAAAAACACATCCAACCATAAACCTCCAGATTCCATGATGATAAGTGATACCCAGAACATATTTAGACCATCTGGAACACATAAATTATTTTTAAGACAGTGGTCAGCTTCAGAACTCGCTGGAATTCAGTAATATGGAGTGCACAGAATTGGAAGCAAATGGCCCCGGCATTTACTCAAAATAATGAAGACGAATTGTTATACAAATTGTAACGGGGGAAACATGACAGTGGCATATGTAGTTTTAAAAGTTTCTTGTAATATTTTTGCATAAACAGAGAAACTGGAGTGAAGATGTTTAAGATTCGCAAAGCAAAGGATGAGCAGCCAACTGCTCCTGGGCAGGGTAAGCAAAATAAACCACAAACAATTATGAAAAGACAATATATTTCTGAATGTGTAGCTAAATTATAAGTTATACGATTAAATCTGTAAACAGGCAGTTCAGACTGGAGTTCTTTGAAAAACAACTGACAGTATGAAATGTATCAATGCTCTGCTGGAATCTTTTTCTTCACAAATTTCTGAAATATCATCCTGTCTTCTGCTTAATGGCAGTGAAAATTAAAAAGAAGTCCCGGGTGCCTGGAGTTATGATCACTCAATATGTGGAAGAATTACCAGATGGCATGACCACTCCAGATTTCACTCGGAAACCTATCGCTCTCACGATTCAAGAAGGTGAAATCTGTTAGGAGTGCCATTTCCTTTAACTATGATATTATAATACCTGTTTTAAATTGTTTCTGGTATGTCTGTAGGAAAAATGGCCTTTTTCAGAGCTATAGTTACCGGTAATCCAACACCAACTGTCACCTGGGTGAGAAATAATGGGGAAATCGATGAGGAGAGATACAAGTTTGCATATGATTCAGTTTCTGGTGAACATCAGCTACAGGTATAATCACTATTTTTCATTCTCGTTTAAGGTATGAATGACGACACAGTTCTCTTTTTGCAAAAACTAATTTTCTTTTATTTCGTAACAGATGCCCAATGTATGCGCAGATCAATCGGATACCTACAAATGTTATGCTAGAAATCAGTTTGGAAAAGCACTTGTAACTGTTACTCTCAATGTCATTGAAAGTAAGATGTTTTGTGTTTAATGCACTTTTATTTTCTTTAAAATAACTATTCTAACACGATTCAATTTTTGCTTTATTTAGTTGGCTATAAGAAGAGCAAAGCGATGAAAGAATCCAGAACAGGTATACAAACTGCATCTTTTAAAACAAATGTATTATTTAACTTAATCATTTGTTAAAAATAATAAACATTTTGAATAAATATTCATAACCCAGCTGTTTGGTTTGTTTTTTTATTTTGTCTAATTGTGGTAATTTTAGCAATCCGAGAGTTACCCGAAGACTTCAAAAAGAACTTGAGAAGCACGTAAGTGGGCAACTTCAGATTTTGTCCTTGAATCTGTGTTTTCGCTTTTTCCAAAGCAAACCAGTGTTTTATGGATCCGTTGTTTGATTATTTGTTTAAGGACACAATGCAAGCGATATTCCACTGTCGCTGCAGGCTTGTCCATGACGAGTGAATGTTGCAAGTCGATGGAATCCGCTGGAATTCCTTAAATGGAAAACTTTTTGACCAATCTGAAGATTATACTTAAATTGACTGCACTTGAATTGGAATATGTTTATATGATTCTTTTGAATTTCCTTTCTTGTAAGATTCCTTGAGACGGCGTGTTATGAACCGGAGCTAATTAAGTAAACTGACTTAAATTGCATTGAATGGTTTGTTTGTTTCCCTTTTGAGGGCGGACATAGAACCCAAGGAAGAGAAAAAGCGGGAAGTTGATGACCAGTTCTGGGAACTGTTGATGAGTGCAGATAAGAAAGACTATGAGAGCATTTGTGCTGAATATGGGGTCACCAATTTCCGTTGGATGCTAAAGAAGCTAAATGAGAAGAAGATACAGAGAGAGCAGGAGCAGGAGAAGGTTTGTATTCACACTGTCCACAGAAACCAAATATGCAACCAAAGATTTGTAATACTGAATAATAACGTTTTTATACAATATATTTTTTTCATTATTAAAATGATTTTAGGTTGTTGAAAAGCTCTGTAACCTGAAGCCTATTGAACTGAAACCTACTGGTGCTGCAGAGTTTGAACTTGAGATGTCACTGAAAGACCCAACCAGCAAAATCTTTTTATTCAAGGTGACTATTTATCACTAATTATAGAAAGTGGTAAAACTAAAACTTCTCAATTTGTTCTAATATACCCCCAATAACAACGGAAAATCCTATTTTTATATCGTTTCATCTTCACGGCCTGTCTTGTTACAACAGGATGGAGTTATGATTCCTTTTGATGTCGACACCGAGGTGAAACACGGACTTAAGAGAGTAGGAAAGAAGTTTGTGTTTAGCATCAATGGAGTTAATCCTGAAGATGCAGGATTATACCAACTGGAAATTGATGGAGTTAAAATATTCTCAACTGAATTAAAAAGTAAGAGCATACACAACTGAATATTTTTTTTTAATATTTTACAGAACAGTGTTCATTCAAGAAGTTGTGCATAACCATTCTTTCAAAATTTGACAAAATATGTTAAATGTCATGTGCTAAATAACGTTCATTTTTGCTTCGTCTAGTTCCAGATGTGGACTTCTTGGTTAAGATTCAAGATGTGAAAGCAGAGGAAAGAGAGGATGCAGTGTTCCAGTGTGTGCTCTCACATCCAATGAAAAAAATCACTTGGATGGGGAAAAGTAACCCAGTGGAGCAGGGAGAAAAATATGATATTACCACGTCGGACGACCTGCTGATTCACACTTTAGTGGTGAAAGATTGTCTGCTACTGGACAAAGGAATCTATTCAGCTGTGGCTGGAATAAAATCCTGCAGTGCCTGGCTCATAGTGGAGGGTGAGGATTAATTATGTTAAATGATGCATTCGAAGTGTCAAGCAGGTTTATTAGGTTAACGCTGTTTTACATTTGAATTCCTATTCTGTAAATAGCCAACTGACACAAAAACTGGTCATTGCAAACGAACCGATCATTTGATTGGCAAAAAGATAATTGTTTCAAAGCAGTAACATTAGCCAATTATTGTTTACAACTAAGATGTTTGGATGGCTATTGTAGCTTTTACATATTAGAAAGCAACTGTACAAAGTGTACACACACACACACACACACACACACATATATATATATACACACAACAGACCTCTTTATGTAGTTCTACAGGTAGCGTATGGCTTTTTCTTGAATACAAAAAAATAAAAAATAAAAATAATATATATCCATATGCAAAAAGATACTAGGCTTCATGTAAACATCATATAACATTTTCCTCCCACTGTGTATTCTCTTTTAGGTAACAAGGATCCAAATATGGTTGGAAAGAAGAAAGCTCGCAAGACAACCCGTGCAGGGGGTGGTGGAGAGGACCTTCTCAAGGTTGCTCAGGAGCAGCAGGAGAAATTACAAAAAGAGCGAGATGAGTTGATTGCCAAAGCAAAGGAAAGGGCAGAGGAAGAGGCAGCAGCAGAAGCTAGAACAGAGGTAGAAGACAGACCTGAACCCCAACCACAGAAACAGGTGAAGGTGAAGCCAGAGACAAAAGCAGACGTGGTGGCAGATTCAGAGCCAATAGTTGTAGAAGAGGAAATGTCAAAACCCGAAGAACCTGCACCAGCAAAAGAGGAAGAGGATGTTCTTGAAGAAGAAGAATCCGTTCAAAGGAAAAGACAAAGAGTGAGAACCGGCCCACTTATCCCAGAAACTGTTATTGGTGAGATGCTTTAGAAAGCAAAATGTATTCAGGTACAGTTGGACATATTGTACTTGTATATCCAATGGTTTGACTGTTTTTCCTTCAGACCCAGGAGTTCATTTCACTAGCGGACTCTTAGATGTGACTGTGGTTATTGGTACTGATGCAGAACTGCTTTGCAAGCTCAGCAGGGAGGACTGCGATGCAATCTGGTACAAAGATGGAAAAGAGGTACAGCTCCTTCAAAGTAATGGAGTAACTACTTCGCCTTAATCGTATGTGATGCGGAACTCTTTACATTTGTGTGCATCAATTTCAGATAACAGCCACAGAGGACGTTAACATCATTAAAGAAGGCACTTGTCGCAAACTAGTTATTAAAAACTGTACAGAAGAGGATGCCGGGATGTATAAATGTGAAGCTGACGGGCGTAAAACAGAAGCCATGATAAATGTCTCAGGTAATATAATCTCTCTGAAGTAATCTGCTCAAGGTTTGTGGAAAGACTACTCAGCTAAAATGAGCCAGTTAAAACTCTAAGTTCAGCTAAGCTGACTTTATTTAAAAAAAATATTAAGTTCATTGTTTTTCCCCTCAAATAGATCCTCCAAGAATCAACCCCGAGGACCTTGCTGAGTTTATGAAACCTGTAACAATCAAAGCAGGAAAAGATGCGTCCTTTAAGCTAACATTCGTTGGCCGTGAGCCCATGAAAATCCAATGGTACAATGACGAGGAAGAGCTGATGGAGGAGACTAATGTTAAGATTGAGAAGTCTTCCTCACATAGCCGCCTGTGGTTAACCAAGTGCCAACGCAGAACCACTGGAGAAATTAAGATTAAAATTAAAAATGAATGTGGAACGGTTGAAGCCATCACGCAACTTAATGTCCTAGGTATGGTTGTACCACCACACTTTGAGAACTGCATGTTGTAGTCGCTTCAGAGTTAAAATATCAAATTACATACAGTCCATGTCTTAATACAGATAAGCCAACACCACCACAGGGGCCTGTGGATATCACTGAAAGTTCGTCCTCTTGCATTGAGTTTAAATGGAGACCTCCCAAAGACAGTGGTGGTTGCCCTGTAGCCGACTACATTCTGGAGCGACAGCAAATTGGACGTAACAGCTGGCAAAAGCTGGGCAACATTGGCTTGGAGCCCAAGTTCAGGGACACAGATGTAGATCATGGCAGGAAATACTGCTACCACATCAGGGCAGAAACCGATCACGGCATCAGTGAAATGATAGAGACAGATGACATCCAGGCTGGGACAAAGGGTGAGTTTTCTCTTGAGTGAAAACACGGCAGTTCAGAGAAACTTTTTACATTTGTAAAAATGACATCTACTTGTTAATTGATTTAGCATACCCCGGACCTCCTTCATCACCAAGAATTGTCAGTGCTTTCAAGGACTGTATCAATCTCGCTTGGACCGCACCAGCAAATACAGGGGGAACAAATATTTTGGGATACAATGTGGAAAAACGCAAGAATGGGAGTAATCTGTGGGGCATGGTCAACGCACCAGATGAGCCCATCAAAGGTTAAGACACTCTAATATTACTGATTATTTATGTCCATCTAAAAGTACATGCATTCCATTTTAATGCATTGAAATGTTTCATCTCAACAGCAAAGCAATATGCAGTAAAGGATGTTGTTGAAGGTATTGAGTATGAGTTCAGAGTGTCAGCTATTAATATGTCTGGAGTTGGGGAGCCAAGTGTACCTTCTGAATTTGTTATTGCAAGAGATCCAAAGAGTAAGTAATCATTACGCAAAAACAACAAAAACATGTTTCAAGACTTTACTCTCAACGTACACCTGATTACACTTTCAGAACCTCCTGGTAAAATTACTGACCTGAAGGTGACAGACTCCACGTACACCACCTTGTCGCTGAGCTGGACCAAACCAGTAGAAGAAGAGGGTGTCCAAGATGAGGCCAAAGGATACTTTGTGGAACTACGACCAGCTGAAAACCCTGAATGGGGTCGCTGTAACACCAGCCCCATCGTCATGACCACCTATACTATTGTGGGTCTCAAGTCCATGGCGATGTACTGGGTAAGAGTTTTAGCCACCAATGACGGTGGAGACGGTGAGCCTCAAGAGTTAGACAACTACATCATTGCAATGCCTCCACCAGGTGAGTCACTGAACGTTACAAAACTGTTTTATACCTTTTCAAACAATCACTGTCTAAAAGGCTTTTCTCATCTTTACAGTTAGACCCCAATTCACTGACAGAAAAATGAAGAACTTTATGGTAGTGAGGGCAGGGAACTCTGTTCGAATCAACTTCAACTTTAAGGTACCATTGTCTTAATAAAATTATAATTTACTTACTGTGTTGATAAGTCTAAATAGCTATTTAAGGATGGGTATCATAGGTTTGTTTCCTAATACAAATGCTAAAACAAAACCAGTGTTAGTTTTTTTTTTTACGCCGTTTATATTGAATGAGTTACTGCCCTTCTGTTCCATAAAAATGACTTGCTTTTTAACTGGAATGCAACATTTTGTGTGTTTGGGAGTGAATGTTAAAGTTTTTAATGCACACAGCAAAGTTAAAAAAATTTTTTTGTGAAAAACCTATAAAACAACAGATTTTGCTATATAGCTAACAACAGTGTACTGCAAATGAGATAGCAGGTAATAGCCGTTGTTGCCAGCTAACGATAGCTAACAGCAGGCAACTGCCAATAGCTACTTGTATGTATGCAGTCATGTGGACATGCATGCCTGCATGGCTACTCTATCTTTTACACCCTGTTTGAAGCCCAGGCATTAAAGATGAACTGTAGCAAGTTGTTAAATGCCTCTCCACTCATTTACATTCTGATAATTGAGTGAATGAACACAGGAAACCAAGATGAAAAAGTGGTGGCTTACAACAATACTTTGCTACTTTACATGAATACAGACTCCCATCCTTCATTGTATCTCTTGTTTGTTTTTTTTTGACAGGCCTCTCCAATGCCAGTGATCACATGGCTAAAGGATGGCTTGCCTCTCCCCAAATATGTGACAGTGAGCAACACAGACACATCATCACAGCTAATGATACCCTCATCAGAGCGCCATGATACTGGGATCTACACAATCATCGTCAAGAACCTTGTTGGTCAGGAGACGTCCAGTGTTGAAATAAGAGTCACAGGTACATAGAAACTGCTTTTATATCTATCAAAACAATCAATAAGCGACAATGAAATGATTCAGTAGATTTTTGTTCCCCAATAGTTGCTGAGCAACATTTGTTTTCACTTCTATAACCAGAAATAATTTATTGTATTTGTTTTTCCTCATTTTGGTCATAATAAGGGTAAAGATTAGAAGTATTTGTTTACATTTCTGTAGATGATCCTAAGCCTCCAGGTCCTGTGGAACTGGAAGAGAATGTGTCGGGAACTGTGACCGTTTTGTGGACTCCATCTCCGGACGAGAAGAAAGACGACAGACTGCACTATGTGGTCACCAAGCACGACTCTGTTAAACGCACTTGGCACACCGTGGCTGATCATCTCTTCAACAACAGGTTCACTGCTGTCAATATTATGCCAGGAAGGCAGTACAAGTTCAGGATCTACGCCAAGAATGACATGGGACTTTCTGCAGCATCTGAGTCACCGGTCTGGGAGGTGAAAAAAAAGAAAGGCAAGTTTTTACCACAATGCAGTAAACATATACAGTCCTTCAAGAACTGATTTAAAAAAACAACAATGTTTTCTTTTACTGACCTGTGCAGAGGCTAAACAAATCAAATATTAGAAAACACAAAGATTTTTAAAAGTTTTGACATAACTCAAATGTCCTTCGATAAAAGTTAATTTTATGTCTGTAACAGGTATTTGGATATTCCTCTGTAAAACTAATCCAAGTGTTATGGTGCGTTCAGACCAAACATGATTTCAGTTGTTGTTTTAATACAAAGTCTATGGTGGACGTGTGTCTCGGGGCATTGAGATGTCCTGCAGCATGTTTTACGTGTCTGGTGCAGCGCGTTTTGATGTGTTGTGTGCGTCGAACCGATCAGAGGAGGTCAGCCTTGTGACGTAGTGCTGAATTTTATCATGGGACGGAAGGACCAGGAAAGACCAGGAAGAATCTGGGAAATCCCTCATCTAGGCACAGCTCCTGGAGCAAATGGTGAAATTCACCAAACTCTGGTGAATTCAGACACGGTTCAGAATTGCTAGATGAAGACGTTTTCTTCATGTATTCTTGATTGCAACTGTACACGAGATTGGCAAAGAAAAAGAACGGAGTAGCTCCTCCTAAAATGTCAGATAGTTGCGTCTAGAGCATCAAAAATGCTCTAGATGTGCATCAGCCTGAATGCAACATTAAAGGTTAGAGTGTAAAAGCCTGTACTTGCTATCCCATTATTGTTAGTGTTAATAATTACACAATTTGCTGCAATTACAGATGAAAACTTTACAAATGACTACATTAAGGTATAAATAAAGATTTAGCCATTTAGTGAACTGTAGGAAGATAACCAAATCTCCACATTAAAATGTACAAAATGTAATACAAAAACTGTAAAACAACTCTTCAATGGCACCCCATTGAAGAGTTGTTTTAATAACCATTTGTTTTAACTTTGAGTCATGTACTTCATATGTACATGACTCAAAGTTACTCTGGAGAAAAAAATAATGGATGAATTTGTTTTCACTCATCCAGTAAAGTGTTGGCGTGTTATTGGAAACAGGCATACAGGCAATTTTTACTAACCTACATCCCATCTTTAAAAAAAGACAATTTCTGGATCTATTCTGAGAAAGTAACAGGCTACAATACCTGTGTTTTGCCTCACAAATAATTACTCATCAGCAATGCCGATGATACTTTGTCACTGCCAATGAGCATGTTGCTTTACTTACAAATCATGCATTTAGGAAGGTAAACATGTTAACTTCACAGCATATGCCTAATTTTGGTAACGTCATTAGCAGACAAAACAAACTGAGTTGTCACAAGTACAGTCATTATGTCTTACAGATGTTTTTTCTTCTTTACTTCCAGAGAGATTTTCTTTGAAACTTCCAGCTTCCAAGAACTGCAACTTTGAGACGCCTCCATCATTTTCTGTTCCTCTAAAAATGCATCAAAGCCCCGAGAGCTACGAGTGCCACATTAGTTGTGCCGTGACAGGGAACCCCAGACCCCATGTTACCTGGTACAAAGATAACATCAGCCTAAACACCAACACCAACTACTACATCACCAACACCTGTGGAGTCTGCTCCATGCTAATACTCAATGTTGGGCCCAAGGACAGCGGGGATTACACTGCTGTTGCAGAAAATTATTTGGGCAGAGCAGAGTGCTCAACAAAACTTGTTGTTAAAGGTAAAAAAATAATAACTTAATACAAAATGAAATACATTCAAGTTAATACCAGCTAAATAAAATAAATCATTTAATTCTTCTCCTCCTCTACTTCATTAGATTAGAATGCTGCAGCAGCCCTGAACTTCAAGATCCCTGATCCATCAAAATGAATTGAGCCGCATTCATTGGTTTGAAATCTGGCTGACATCTGTATTGATTTTGTCTTGTGTGTGAAATAATGTATTGTATTTAAATAAAGTGTGACAAAATAAAGTATAATACAGGAAATTAATACTATCACCGAAAAATAAAGTTTTAAATCACATAAAACTGGTAGCTTTATTAAAGTCTGATATTCAACCTTCTGATACTCAACCTTGCTGATACTGATACTCAATATGAAAATGATGCCTAGTTACATACTGAACAGAGATACATTAGATTAAATGACAGGTACATAAAAAAACATATAAAGTAAAACAGTTACAGATAACTGAGGCTGTCTCAAATTCTTTAATTTTCAACTTAAAAGCATTTAAGAATAAAAACTCAGCCAACTTCCAGTCCCCATTGTAAAAAAATCCACGAGCAAGGAGCTGCGTAGATAAAGGCTATCTTCCCTAGCTCTGTGCGGGTAAAAGGAATAGTGAGCAACAGCTGATCGCTGGATCTCAGGGCTATGCTTTTCTGTGTAAGTAAGGTACAAATGTAAGAGGAAAAAATAGCAATTATTAAACCATTGTTGAAATGGTGAATGTAATTATGTTTTCTAGAAGTGGTCCATAAAGTTTTGTTTGAAAAAACTCTAATTAAAAAAAAACTAAAACGCGGATACCGGCCCACATCTCTCCTTGTTATTTTTATAAAGCTGTTGAGCAATGGGAGCTGGCAGTGTTAAGGAAAGAAGAAAGCAGCACAGCTATTAATGGTCTTTTATGGAGCGCTAACAGCTGCTACTGTTTGTTGATGTGTAGTTGGAGACAGGAAGGTGACATGAAAGATGGTTAGAATGAGACATGACAGTTCAGACTGCGAACGCTTTGAAAAATATCCAATTTGTATCCGGATTAGTACCACATTTGGACGTGGCACAAATCATGTTTTTTTGGTGTTGAAAAGATCCGGATTGGGTCACATACAGTATGGGCAAAAAGATCAGATTTGGACTGCTTTTCCCTGCAGTGTGAAGGTAACCGAAGTTGGCCTTTTATCACCTGAAGGATATTTCCAGGATTAAAGGACTAATGTCTCAGCAGGATCTTGAAAAACTCATCCATGCATTTTTGTCATATTGATTGCAACGGTGTTTTCACAGGTCTGCCTAAAAAGTGGATCAGACAGCTGCAGCTGATCCAGAACGCTGGTGCCCGCGTCCTCACTAAGACTAAGAAAGTAGAGCACATCACCCCAGTTCTAAAGTCCTTACACTGACTCCCTGTATCTCAGAGAATAGACTTTAAAATACTTCTGTTAGTCTATAAATCCCTGAATGGCTTAGCACCTAAATACATCACAGACCTGTTATCAGTGTATCAACCCTCCAGACCACTAGGATCGTCTGGCTCCGGCCTACTCTGCGTTCCTAGAACCAAAACCAGACAACGGAGAAGCAGCATTTAGTTCCTATGCTCCACTTATCTGGAACAAACTTCCGGAAAGCTGTAAAAGTGCTGAAACCATGAGTTCCTTTAAATCAAGGTTAAAAAGACATTTGTTTAGGATTGCCTTTGACTATTCTAGTTAAACTGTTAACTGAAACATTATTAGTTCAACTCTGTAGTCCAACTGTTTTTAAAATCATAAATATTTGCTTTTAGTTTCCGCTTATTTTTTTCCATGTTCATTTTCTAACACGTCTATCCCTTGTGGGTGAGGGTGCTGGTGCCTATCACCAGCATTTCAATGGGCGAGAGGCAGGGTACACCCTGAACAGGTCGCCAGTCTATCGCAGGGCAACACAGAGACAAACAACCATTCTCGCTCACCCTCGCACCTAACAAGATTATAGAGAGACCAATTAACCAATAGTCATGTTTTTTGGACTGTGGGAGGAAGCCCCCCAGAGAGAACATGCAAACTCAAACTTCAAATTTCGTACATCTTATTCCAACTGTTTTTTTACTTGCTTTTAATCTTTTTTTTTTTGTTTTCCTGTTTTAATCATGTGAAGCATTTTGCATTGTCCTTGTTCTAAAATGTGCTATACAAATAAACTTGCCTTGCCTTGGCTTGCCTTTCCTCTTTGATGAAGGAATAACCCAGATAAATAAATAAAATAAAACAAAATAACATTTCTGTTTTATTAGCATTTTTACTAAAAATAATCAATTGAAAACTATTTATACCATTTTTAATAATTAAGTTTACAATCTTTTTGGATTTACAGTAATCAAACGCTCTGTAAAATTGTGGCCAAGTGATTTGCATGATTCCACTGGTATGTTTAACTATTCATCTTTTATGAAGAATTTAGTATCTCTGATGCTGGAAAGCCTCCTTGCCATCATTTCATCTTTCGTCAAAATAAATTCAGACTATTTACATAGCACCAAGTCACGACAAATGTGATCCCATATACATAAACACATAACTTGATCCAATCGTATAAATAATTTTAATTACATTATGATATAATGCTGTCAAATTAATTTTATAATGTCAAGTATTATATAGTTTTCCATCTATGGAAATCCCTCTTACATTGAGTTATTGATTTTGCAGCAATCCCTGTGAATGTGGCGTCAGAGGATGGTTCATTTCCTCAAACTGTTAGCTCTGCACCAATCCCTCATACTAAGTAAGCCTGTGACGACAGTGGAAAGAAATGACTCAGTTTATTTTATTTATTTTAGCAGAACCCGGCACAGTGCCAGCTGCTTTCTTCCACTACCAACTGGGGGTTGGAAAAGACAGACGCACACAAGCAAAGACACACTGGCCCAGGAGTACCTTTCAATATGAAACAACCAGAACACTCGAAAACTAAAGGATTATTTCAAATCTAAATTTGCAAGAATCTGCATGGATAACCAGGTCTAGCTGTATGAACATGGACATCTGAGAAAATGAACCATGCAATTAAATGTGTATGTGCTCCCAGAGATTGTCCTCCAAACATAATTTCAACAGCGAGACTCATATTTGACTTTTATGAGAAAGCTCTCTGTTAATTAAAAAATATAATTGGAAAAGTTTAATTGAAATTTGTACATGGTTCATTGTACCATGGTGTCATGCCTCAAAGTTAAAAACAATAAAAATTGGGACTATTTCATGCCCTATTATTCACCTTGTGTGGATTGTCTAGTTCTATGAGTGTTTGGTTTATTTCAAAATTCGAAAACCAACAAAAAAATAATTAGAAAATTGACGTGATTAAAAACCTAATACATTTACAACATTTAAAGAGCAATGTTACTGAATTAGATTAGACTAGAGAATAGATTAGAAGAGTTAAAAGGTCTGCACTGAAGACAAACAAAAAGTAAGCATGGCTACCAATGCTAATTCACTATAAATAATTTTAAAACTGTTTAGAATCTAGTAGGAGCAAAGATTAAATCGTAACAAAACAGAACCTGCAAAGGCATTACAAAGCATTAACTGTAAAAATAAATAAATAAATAAAAAACAGTGGGTGGGAGATTGGCTACTGAGAGAAACATAATAAAATGACAATAATTTCACAACAAATGAATACATTGCAAATTTCCCAGAGTGTGCCATCAAGTCCTTAGTTTTAAAAGGAAATTAGTTTCTCTTGAAACAGTGGGAGTAGCCCTATGAGAGGGCAAAGAAAATACATCGTTTTCTTATGTAAGCTATTTCAAGTACCAAGCTCTGTAAGAACAAACAAGATTTTTCTTGGCTAGCATTATTCAAGAGAAGTAAAGGAAGCACAAATATGTATTCAATGATTTACTTTACACGGTACCAACATTAAATAAATATATTTATACATTTTAGTTTTGATCTGACTGTTATAAAGTATATGAAGAGAAAAAAGAACTCATGGATATGACTGCCAAATTTAAATTCTCAAAAAATAAAATGCATGTCCTTCTGTGGCTACTATAGTTCTCTTTGGATTTCATAGCTTTTGTCCTTTCAAGAGATTGTGGTTTATGTCGAAAACATTAAAGTAAATCCCTTTTCTTGGCAAACACGAGGACTGACAATGTGAGCCCTTGTCAAAGAGCATATGGTATTCATGTAAGGATTTAATGGCTTTTTAGACCGGGAAGACAACACCCACATAGCAGACAAGGAGAAAAGCTCCACAGAGGAGGATCACAGAGGAGCTTAGTTGAGCGCAATATTCATCCAACATGCAGCCCCTGATGGAGGTGTTAAACATTGAGAGATGGCTGCTGTTTTAGCACGTCATTCCAACATGTCAATGTGAATTTCAAGGTCAATTTCATTGTTGTAGCACTTTTTTTATTAAGTTAACCAAAAAGCTTTAGAAGATTAAAAAAGCACTAGAGATAAAAAGGTAAAATAAAATACAGTACACTGCTCAATAGATAAATCACATCTCAATTGTAAAAAAAAATAATGTGTCTGTATATCCATATTGAGATGGAATGGCTGAAGTGGGAGGAATAGGAGGATCCCACATCATCTAATGAAAATGATCAATCAACAGAGGGCTTAATCAAAAGTCACCAAGTAAAGTGAAACTGAAAAGCTGATGTGGAAAGCTAGTCCAATTTTCTGAAAGGACTTTGCAGCAACTCAAAAAAGATACTTGGTGGTTTGTATGCCATCCTGGTGGAGTTGGACTGCCTGTGCCACCTCTGCAGGGTCCAGATATTTTTAATTTAATCCAATGCAAGACAGAGAAACACTAATAATACCTTATTTCATACCCTTTTTTCACAGTTATCAAATAATACAATGTACCATTAATAAGCTATGGGCAAGTTCTTAGTTATTTTTACTCAATCAAAATCTTAATATGATTGTAGTTCTGCTGTAGCAATTATCTGGTGTCTGCACTCTTGCAGTCCCTAAAGTTATACACGATAGTTTAACCTAATATTACAAATTATACAAAATTGACGACTTAAACTACTTCCATTGCTCTAATCAGCCTAAGCTCTAAAATATAGGCATAAGCTTTTGTAAATTGGCTTTAGCTGTGCCTTGCATCAAATAATTTCAGTGTGCTCGGTCTGAGTAAATGGGAGTATAGCCCCCTGCTGGGTACAGCATTCGTCACAGAAGCAGCTGGTGGCCTTAAGAGCAGAAGCCAGCAACAGCCACATAAATTTACTTAAGATTCAGAAATAAACACATAATGCACAGCCCTCTCAAAGCAATGGCAACGTATGCATTGAACCCCACTACTCAAAACAAATATTAAATCTTGAAATTATATTAAAATTCAGGTTTCAAAATGCTTCCCGAGTTAATATATTGACCTTTAGTACCACCATTATTACAGACATAATAACATTTATTTAAATGTGCATCTTTCATACCTGAACCTATTATGACCATAATACATATGAGCTTTATGGAACCAAACATAGAGAAAATGACTTGTTATATTGGGAGTAAGTGAACACAGTAGGATTTGGAGCTAGAGTATAAATTATCTAAGTGTCTTGCCTCAAAATGCCAGAGGATGTAACTAAAAAGGTTATGCATTTGTTGCATGGCATGTTTCATTATGCAACCACTCAGTCATGATGTCAACTGTGACTACTAAGCACACACAGATGTTTAAGGTGAGAGGTTCATAGTTTAATGTACCATGTGACATATCATATGACTAGTTTACTCATCTTCCAGCGGTCCCGTGCCATTGAAACCCAGGAATATCACATGTCTGTGGCAGATTGTGATAACTTTGGGCAAAGACAGTATGGGGAGCTGTAGTGGAAAATTAATCATGACACCAATCACTCTTAATCTTCAGCCTGTCCTCTTTATAGCAAAAATAACATTTTAATAAAATATATACAACATTGTAATTGAAGATCTTTATGAAACTAAAGTAACAGCTTTGGCCACATTCATTTTACCAATTGCAAAGCATTTTGCACGTCCACAAAGATGGTCAAAAAGCCAGGGATCAGCATCCCAGGGCTCCCGTTTTGGATCAATCTGAAAGCTCCAGCAATTACTGCCGCATTTTGTAGTCTGTAGGGGAGTCACTTTGTCACACAGGGCCAATAGATTAGGCTTTTCTCCCCCTTAATAATAAAAACCTTTACTCATGTTGTCTTTGACCAATTTTCTCATTTGATGATGTTTTGAAACCCTTAACTGTGAAAACATGCAAACAATAAGAAATTAGAATTTTCTTTCAGTCTCAATGGTGGTCAAAGAGAAAAATAGACATTGTGTTTGTCACTAGTGTGTCCAAACAAACTTTCTGAGCAGGATTTTCTGGTTTGGTAACTACATTCCACTGTAACGGGGGGGTTCCAGAAGACAGTCAGTCTCCCTGCTGGTCAAAGGCTGGATGGTTGTAGATAAAGAGATTTATTCTGCCTGTGCAGGGAAATACATCAGACAACACATGTCAAGTGAATGAGTGTAAGATTGTAACTGTCCATCAACAGCCTTACTGATAATACTTAATAATGCAATAAAGTAATATCGGCTAAGAACAAAAAAAAGGAAGAAAATCATGTTCTGCTTTTGTCATTTCTTATCGATTCATACACATTTGCCATTTCTTACTAAGCTAATAGAGATGTGGTAAAGGACAAAAAAATCCACTCTAGGGTTTACGGTCAGGTTTAGATTTGCAGATATTTAAAACCGGGCACAAGGTCACAGTCGGAAGTGAGATAACAAGATTACTTCTTGAAAAACCTGAGCTAAAAAAAAACAGTTTTGCTGGTGTTGACTGGCTGTGCTTTGTGTGTCATTGACATGACTGAGTTGGATGAAGATGACCTTCCGCTGATATCAAAACCTGCGATTATATGGGCGGGCCAGAATTCTGCCTTTAACTCATGCCCTTTTAGCCTCAGGAGTCCTTGGTGTAAGAATGGCACTGAGTGTACAGACAAAGGAGGAGTTTAGACTGGGAGGGAGCCTAATTACAGCTGCCTGCTGCTCAAATACTGTCCGCGGACGGACACATGGGAAATAAAGATCAAACGAAAAAACCCATTTGGTGCTGTCGAGGACACATCTCAACTTGTCGTTTTCGGTATGAAAACTAATGAGAAAAAGAAAGAGAAGAAAAAAAAAACATAGGAGTTATTTTTCTTTTCCACTACTCAAAGCCCCTTTTATACGAGATTTTATCTTACTGAAATTACAAAACACATTTATAACAACACGCGTTTCTAAGAGATAGACCCGGTCCACCAGAGGGATCGAGGGAAGATTGAAAACGACATCATCGGTAAATTGAATGTGACCCTTCTGATGATGACAGTTCAGCTGTTACCAACTATAGGATAGAATGGCAGCATACAGGACACAATCTCTAGGGGAAACACAGGAATATGTCGGCTCAAAAGCCCTCTCTCAGAAACAGGAACTTTGTGGACAGAAATAATTGCAATTATCAAATCTACACAGAAGATCCTGAGGGGATCACTGATATGGTTGCACCTGACTAAATTATTAAGTGTAGAAACACATTTAAAACTCAATAAAAGCTATAATTCTACTTCCCTACCAGGGGGCTAGTGGAAACAAACCCCATAATGGAAACAATCCATTTGTTTTTGTTTTTTTGTTTTTGTGTGTTTTTCATTAAACTGGAACCATCTTTTAATCCCCCATGAAACATTGTTGTCAGAACAGAAAATTCTGAATGTGTGAAAATCAGAAAGTATGAATTGATATAAAACCTTATTTGTGTACTTCTTATTGTCATATTGTTAATATTACCCTAGCATTAAAACCACATCATATTCTCCAATGAGTTAATTGCAGCATACATCAGCAGGAACAGATAGGGGTCTAAAAATAGACCCTATTATTTTCTATCAAACAACCCACACCGACTGTGTCTGGTCGGCGGCCAACGCTCCAGGGCACAGCACCCTTTGATTCATGTCTAATCTGTTCTATTTAGAAGCACTGACACTACTATAAAAACTCCAAGGCTTATGTTCAGTATCATGTCCTGTCTTGGTTTTCGCCACCACAAAGCACATAATGTAAAGTTGTCAATCAACGCCGGTAATGATTGAGTTACAATGATTGAGTGGCATGCCCAACGTGCGCTCTCCTTTACTTGCTTCTTTTATGTGGTATGTATCTAGTAAAGGGATATCCTTCAATGGGAAGTTTTACTAAAAGTTTAAAAGTTGTTAAAATATCACTACCTGTTCATAACATATAAAATCCTGTTTGAGTATGACTCCAGAATAGTCAGACCTAAAGCCTGATGGCGACCAAGACCAAAGGAGACTTGGGCCACCTTCACACAACTCCAAACTCAAACTTGTAATCGCAGTTAATACAAACACTTGTATGAACTTTTAAACCAAAGTCACGTTTGCATTGGATGGAGAGGTGAAAATTATTTACACAGGAAATAAAGGTAGAAGGTGGTGGAACCAGTGTGCTGAAAATTAAATGTGAAGCTATTCTATTCAGAGTAACTGTGTGATATAAAAGTAGTGGTTCAGATTAATGTTATTTATCTTTACACACAGCCATACTTTTTAATAAGTTGATCTGACCGAACATTAATTACCTATTCCATTCCCAGTACGTTCTACACAGAAAGATCACTGTTGGAGCAAAGCTCACATATTTTCTGTCTGAAAAAATATGTATCCCTCTCTGTAAATAAGATGCAAACATAACTTTGGTTTAAAGGTTCGGAAATTAGCATTTTCTTAAACAGCATTAAATGTTTTAAATTTCAAGTTAGTTTGAAGTGAAATCTACTACAGTCTTTGCTGCTCTTGGTAGAGCTGGGAATAACTAACTGGGGTTTATACTGAATGATGAAAGTTTATACACCAACTCTTGAATATGTCCAGTTGTTTAGTGTCTGTCACTCAAAATCAAGTAGCAACTGTAGTATGCTTTTATAATTGTGTTAGAATATACATTCATCGTCCCTGAAAACAAATTTTTATTGTTTGAAAATATAAATAAATAAATAAGAATTAAAAAAAATTATGTGATGAATATTTCGTATAAGTTCAAAACAAGTAGTGGAAATTATGGAGGATTCCTCCAAATGTTTCTCTGAACTTTATGGCCATTTTGCATCATTATTTTGCACTGCCAACATTGCTGAACGTTTACTGTACTTTTGCACAATTATTATTTTGCACTGCCAACATTGAACTTTTCAAATTAATGCCATTTTTTGCACCACTATTTTTGCACTATAGACACAGTGGAACATTCTTCTGCACACTTTTTTAAAAACTGTTTTCTCCTGCACTGTTACATTCTTATCACTGCTGCACTTTATATTGTAATGTCATTTTATTTCAGTTGCAATCTCATTACATTGTCGGAAGCTGTATGCTATAAAATTACATTTTGTATGCACTCTGTACATACAAAATGACAATAAAATGTAAGTCTCAGTCTAATATTTGTAGGTATCCAAGGATACCTACTAATTTCTATTTTATATCTCCTTGGGAGAGAAATAATGTTTTGGTCAACCCTTCAGAAAAGCCAAAGAGTTGGACTGTAACAAAGAAATCTGTGCAGGTTTAAACGTCTCTTTAACATAATTAAATAAGTCCTAAAAATACAATTATTGCATTTTTTTTTAAATTACTGTTCCTCAATTATTTAGTGATCATTCACGGATATAAAATCCTCAATAGATCTATAAACAGCATTAAATATGTTAACATGGATTTTGAGAAGCTCGTCAAGCACTAATGCCAGAAAATGTTTGCTCCAAGTACATACTGGAATTTCTGTTCTATATCCACATGCAAACATTTCCCTGAATCTGAAAATGTTTGCATTATCTTTTACTTCATTTAAAGTCAGTAGCTAAAGAGATTGTTAGTCATGTGCAGACTAAATCTAAAATGTTTACTCCAAACTAAGCTAACGAGCTGACATGCTACTCAGTTCATTTTCCAACATCCATCCCAAGCAGCATAGCTATCTGTGACCTGTTTCACACATCACCAAGCCAGGAGAAGAAAGTTCATATCTGATAGTTTCAGGCTTTCTGACGAGCAAATGTCTGCCGGCCCTATATAAGAGCTTATCTCATTTCCTCAACCAGGTCAGGGGTAGCATTTCTGTTAATCTGTACAAATGTCACCTTCTTTAACAAGCTTGGTGTTACTTCTCACACTGTCTGGAAACTTCATGCATCTTTAACCTATGACAATATAAACTGAAAAACCCACTCTGTGCACAGTGTCCAGAGCATCCAGAACTCAGTGATTAACAATCTTTTTATAATGCAACAGCAGGTCCAGTGTGACCCATGAAACACCGCAGGCCTGCTGTGAGATTTATAGGAAGGATAACTGGAACAGTGGATCCACTAATACCAAAAATGGGATCATTTTACTGAATAAAATGTCTCACGTTATTCTTAATAGACCAATAAAGTCCACACTTGAGTGGTCATATTACTAAAAAGCTTATGACGTTGCCAGTGTAAACCTTTTGGTTGGCTGTTTTGCGTGCTTTATGACAAAAGCTAAAACACGTACATAATGCAGAGTTATATATCAGATTATTAACAGTGCCGTACATGTGCTAATAGTGACGCATAAGAAATAATAATAGTTGTATATTCCTGATAATAATATAAATTGCCAGTGTTTTCTTTTACGGTCTTAACATAAATGGAAGAAAAAATGTTGACTTGATATGTCTAATATCAGATTGAATGTACAGTCATAACATCTTTCCGGTGCCAGCTGCAAACTGATCGCTTTCAGAGAGATATCCTTTCACGCGGCGATAAAAAAGGGATTTCACCAACTACCCATGTAGGGAGTTATTAAGCATTCCAAACCTTGATCACCAAACAAAAAGGGGAGACACATCTGCAGCATCGCCCAGTCAGAGGCGCAGAAGCTAAACGCGTAGCTGAGCAAAACCAGCGGAGGATTGAAAGTAAGTGGGATTTTTTTTTATATACATACATTTACTGGGAAAGGTTCTACAATCGGTAATTACTAGAGATAAAATCTTTAGTAAACAATGTTTCAATTAGTTCTTTAATAAGAAATTTGGATTGTCTAAAACTTACATAAACAGAACATGTTATAAATTCATAATCTGATGAAAAATGCTTGACCAAAATGTCTTTATCAGACTGAATACTGTATTTGTAATTAGGTAGAATGGTAAACGTGTATTTAATTGACAAATCAAATATATTTACAAGTTATTTCAGATACATGAAAGGTGTAGTGGCCAGGGTAAACAAGGAGTTGTAATGTCAAATGCCAGTAATCCTGGCAGAGGTATGGTCCACTGTTAAACTTTTAATACATTTGTGCTTTTAAGGAAAAAAGAACTAATAAAATAAAGCCTTACCTGTTATGAGCAGGCCTAAAAAATTCATAGTTTGAACTTCCTGAAAATAGCCTTACTTCTGATCAAAGATTGAAAAAAAGGAAAGTGACAGAGGAATGTGACCTTTACGAATGAGCAGGAGTCTGTGATCATTTTGTCAAACAGAATGTGTGACACATCAAAGTCTTAATATACTTTTCCAAGGCCATAGATGTTGAAGGACAGATATGCCTTTTGAAAAATTACACTTTGTCTCTTTATATCTCAAAAGTTAAAACACTGAAAGAAAATGCTCTAGGCGATAATTTTTACACAAAGCTCGCTTCTCTTTTGTTCTTTTAATTAAATGCCTTTACACTCCGCTTATATTAGAATCATTCAGCTAAATAAATAAATAAATCCCTATGCAAATCATTTTCTGGATAGAGGTTTGACAAGCCATGAAATTCGGTCCCACACATTTCAGTGAGTCAAATACTATAGTTTGTAAATATATTATAGTACAAAACAAAATTGGTTGTAACTTTAATTTGTGTATATTAAAAGATTGTTTGCAACAACTTTCCATTTTAAAGTTAAAGCATAGAACATAGGCATGAAAAAGCTTAATGGTGACTTAAAATGTGCCTCTTATTTGACTGGATGCTGAGACATGCCTTCACTTTCTATGTTTGGACCTGAAGCAGTTAAATTGCTGGCAAGTGAGGCACAAGGTGGGATTTCACATTCCTCATTTACAGTTTCCCAGTTTGTCTCCAACTGTCTCCACAAGTCACGCAGCACTCAAGGCATCCCAGTTGAGAGACTGATGTCATATGGCAGCATGTGTTTCATGGGAAGCTTTAACAGTGTTTCTTAACCTTTCCCGTGGCATGACTCTGTTTTTAGGTGTTCCAGGTTATCGTAACATCATTACATCAGTACTTCATTTAAAACTGTGGGGAAATAGTTCAAATTATATGAGAATGATTAGAATCGCGAGGGCTAAACTATTCATTTATTATCCAGTTTATTGCCGTTTTGTCATTTTCAGGTTTAACAAACATAAAATAATTAGAACCATGTTAGCAAATTTGAAATCAAGGCTCACACATTTAAAAAAAAAAAAAAAAAAAACATGGCAAGTCGGATGAAATTGATCTATATTTGATGCCTGTTATTTATGTTAAAAATATCACAGTTGGTCAGTGCTCATTGTTTGTATTTATTATTTACAATTGTTGGTCTTGAATTCATCTTAATTGTCCAAAGCTCCAATCTGACTACAATAAATATTAATGTAGTCAATGGCATATTCCTTTCAAGTTGGAATAGATCATTTTCTTGAACAATAGGGGAATAAAGGTGGTACTTAGCAGTAATGTTTTAAAATTTACTAGAATATACTATCAACCTCGTAAAGGCAGACAATTTCTTGTTTGTATTTTAATGTATTCACATTTTTTGTAGTGGCATACCCAGGATTAAAATGTCATGCCTTTTACACATTATTATTATTGAATTTAGTGAAAAAAGCAAAAATCCACATTTGAGTCATTTAACCTTTGCCAATCTGATTTTATTTAAAATAATCCTTTATTTAAAATAATCCTATTTTGAAATCCTTCAAAATATACAATAAGTAATCAATTAACAAGAACAAAATGGAACAAAGAAATGCATAAAGTATAGACATAAGAATATAGATATATATATACCATAATAAAACATGTCACAGCTGCAATTCCATTTTTCTCCCCATCTCTTTTTTTCAGGTTTAGCCGAAAAGCGATAACAAGTCTTTACTCACTTAAATCAACAAACTACAGCTACAATGAGTTCTAAAACTCCTAAAAACGAGCCAAAAACAGGTACGTTGAATTAAGTCTTTATGTTGCCATTTTGTTTCTTTTCTTTTGCGTGTGTTTTGTTTTCTGAATGGTGCTATGGAACAGTTATTAGCACTAATGCCTTGTAGCATGAGGGTCCTGGGTTCAATTCCTGGCAAAATGTCTTTCTCCAAGGATTTTACGCATTTTCCTGTATCCATGTGGGGTCCTGCAGCTTCCTCCCAATCTCATAAATATTAGATTAATCAGTCTCTAAATTGTCCTTTGGAGTAGGTGTGAGCATGTGTGGTTGTTTGTTCTGTGTGTCTCTTTGTTGCCCTGGCGACCTGTCCAGGGTGTACCCTGCATCTCGCCTGATGATCATTGGACATGGGCGCCAACCCCTCCCGCGACCCTGCAAGTATTAACGGCCATAAAGGGTGGATGGATGGATAGATGGATACCTATGCAGGAATTATTTAAACATTTTAAGACTTTCATATATACTGCATTTGTCTCTCCATAGTTTGAGATAAATATCTGCCATGGTAAAGTTATTTAGAATTTGTAACATTTTTACATCTCTATGACAGCAAGGCTCCATAAGTCCTGGCCTGCTGACCTTCAAACTTGATACTAGGACATTTGAAACGTGATGAGACAACAGATACATGATGTCCTATTTATAGGAAAGAGTCAGCAACTGGCATTCTTGGATACTAAATGTCCACAGTTTGGACATTTACAGGTTTATTTATGAGTTTTCTGGTAACCAGAGTTTGGAGTTTGACCCAGGATATTTGTTTGATAAAAATGTGCAAAATATCACTACATTATGCACACCAGACCTTTAAAAAATGCCTGGAAATGCAACACACCGGTCCCTCTAACCCCTCTCTGAAGACGAGTCTGAGAGCCTTCTCACTCAATTGGTATCATGCTTGAAAAAAACAAAGATGGAGAGTTTGAAGATGATCCATCAGTATTAGACCTCCGTCCTGACAATGGAGGCAGCCATAAAGCTCAACTTGTATGTATGAGCAGAATAGGTGAGCAGTGAGAGTAATTCCCCTCGCCAAACTATGTTGTTGTTCTTTTCCACCTCATCCCAAATGCCATTTTTATGAGCTCACTGAGCTGCACCAGTGACTCTGCATGTTTATTAAAGTGGAACATCAGTAGCTTCACAAGGACGTTTGCTTTTAAGCTGATAAGGAACTGTTGTGTGAAACACAGCTAATGATAACCATGGCCTTCGCTGCCATTTTCGCAGATGTTACTGGCATAAAGTTAAACAGGGTTCAAATATGCATAAAATATGATCTAAAAGTAAGAACAGAGGTTTTATGTACATAATACCCAGTGTGCTCACACTGTAGCAACTGGTAAAATGGTAAGTGACCCCAAAGTGCTTCACACTACATTCAGTCATTCACCCACAGGTGGTGGTGAGCTACATTGTAGCCACAGCTGCCCTGGGGTAAACAGAAGCGGCACTGCCATACAATTGGCACCACTAAGCCCTTCAGCCTTGTCAGCAGGGAGGCCTTGCCCAAGGACACAATGACAGAGATGGTTGGTGCAGGGGATTGAACCGCCAACCCATGACAAACTCCTAATTCCTGTGCTGTCCTGTCACAGGAATTAAAGCAATAAAGACAAACAAAAGTATACAACCATTAACTGAACCGGAAGCCTGGAAGTGTCGAACGATCTGCACCCAGAGTGTAAATAAACACACCTTCCCATCCTACTGAAAGTTGTCAGTCGGCATTTTTCACAAGCGTTAATTTCACAAAGTTAGTAAATTATGTGTGCAAAATGGCGGAAACGTTTTCAAATGGCCTCCAACCTTATATGTTCGAGCCCAAATATGAATCTGGGGAGTCAGGGTTCAAAAACGGGAACTTAAGTGACAGCGATGACGACAGCCTGGTGCAGTTGGTACGTCACAATTCAGAATATTCTGCCGTGATTTGATTTGCCGAGATCATAGCCCCTCTGAAAAGCACATAGGATAAAAAAAATACAGTTTTGATCTATATAGGTGCTCATTGGTACAAAATTACTAGTGATAATACTTAAGTTAACCATTGTATAATGAATGGAAAAAATAACATTTCCAAGTTTGTTTGTCTTTTTCTTCAAGCTTAAAAGCAAAACTTATCATTCACAAAAGGATTTTTTTGTTTTGTTTAATACCTAATAATGAAATAATAACATAAACACGTGTGTAAAACAAAGAGGAAACATCGTTATTTCCAATGCAATTATGAAAAGCTAAACTTCCACAAACTACAGTTTTTCCATTACTAAACAATAACAACTATTTATTTCTTAACAACTGGCAACAATACATTTTATGGAAACAATCAACAACAAATTATTTAAAAAAAAAATTTATGAAGCTGAAAGGAAAAAGAAAAGGTGCAACCGTATCCATTTTATGTAGTTAATGAAAGGGACCATTTCATTTTCTACCTCCAAGAAACAATACTTCAAAGTGTCTGAAAGCAATTCACAGTCGTTCTTAAGGCAAACGGTGGTGGCTCAAAATGCTTTATGACAGGAATATGTGCTTGTACAGCCAACACATTTTTTTTAATGGAAGATATTCTCTGGCTTTCTGCTGCCCAAATCCAACGGTTTTTCCGGGAGCAATTGGTATGCAGAAGGAAACGACAGACTGCTATCAGAACAGACTTGGATTTTGAGAGAATCAATGCTTAAGGAACAAGGTTACAAGAATCCTCCCTGCATTCAGATGATATAAGAACATAAACCAGCCCCCTGGAGAGATGACACACACAATTTGATGAATATTCAATGCAAGCCCTAAAGCTGCGGTACGGCAGCTGGGAAAATAATTATGCCAAATGGATAGTCTAAAAATGACTCACAGAGGACAAAGTGCAATAATGAATAAGCCCTGGACTTAACTGCATATTTACACAAATTAAACAGTTGCTTAGACTAATTTGAATGACTTCCCAGAAAATATATGCTCTTAATATGTATTTTCCATGACCCCAAAAGGCTCCCTAACAAGTTAGCATGTGATGTTCTTAGGTAAACAAATGAGATACCTTTTAGTGAAAGAGGAGACATAGTTCACCAGAGGTTTGATGTTTCACACAGCAGTTCTGCGGGGTGAGTAGATCTTTGACCTATTCATATACAGCGGCAGTAAAGTCATACGTAATGGGCACGCCACAGGGTAACAGGAGCAGTTCAGAGGTGATGCGCTGAAACAGATGGTCTGCTGGTGTTTGTTCAGTAGCTGTTGGCTAAAATTATTGTCTACTAAGCCATTTGAAACCAGACTGGGAAATTCATGATCACACCTTTTCCTCCCTCTTAATAACTTTATTTGGGCAACATATTCTACCTTTCTGCACATTTTCAGCGACTTTATCAATAAATAAATGGCTTTCAGGTACTGCTAAATTGAAAGGCAGTTTAACTCATCAAGTTAATCAACACGATCCATCAGTCTGATGCAACTGTTATTATTCACAAAAGGAAAGGCAAGAGTGACCCCTAGTGTTACTCTGATGTTAAACTGCAGAAAGCACATACAGAGTACTGCAAATTTATTCTTTTCTCTTGAATATCTTTGAATTTTCTCCAGTAATAACTGCAAGCTTCAATGTATTTTATTGAGATTTGTTAGACAAACACGATGTAGGGCATAAACTGTGATGGAGAAATACATTTTTATGTAATTTTCACATTTACTAATATGTCTGTAGCCTGTGTATCTTTTGCAACTAACTGTTGTGTGTAACTTATTATCTGTACATTATTCCACAACTACAGCTTGTAAAATAATATTTAGAGAATGAAGAGTGACAGGTTTCCACAACATGGCGCCGTGGGAAACCTTTTTTTTAGTGCATAAATATAAGTTGTTCAGAGTTAATGGGAAGACGGTTGGAGCTAAATATAGGGCAAACCTGGAAGAAAATCTGTTATAGGTGAAAAAGGATTTTTGACTGGGGACGGGGTCGATCTTCCAGGAGGGGAGACACCGTCAGGATACAGCACATCCATGTGTAACAATAGCTCAGAACTAAATCTTTTCAAGAATGTTGGGGAAAAAGTTTAAAATTGATGTTCACAGATCTGACTAAGTACATCTATTTTCCTTTCACTTCAAAATCGCATGTTGCCTTTGTTCCAGTTATAAAATATTGAAGTTTGTTTGCAAGGCACTCCAAAGCATAAAGTAGGTCAATATTCTCACTATGGGGTTTACTCCAAAAACAATATTGACATTAATTTTACTGTTAAACTAAATTTGTGAAACAAAGTTTTCAGTTTATGGTTGGCCTCATGAAATGTAGAAGACGGATCTTGCAGATATATAGCAATATATATTTTATTTGACAGTAAGCTGGCAGAAATGGGGGTTGAGAGAGAGGGGAAAGACATGTGGCAATGGTCCAGGGGCCGAGACTTCAACCCATGGCTACGTCGAGAACTGAGGCCTCCAGATATGGGTCATGCATGCTACCCCTGCACCACCGCCACGCCCCAAATATGCTTATTTCAAGTAAATTGTAGCTAGTTTTGTTTAGAATTGTTAAGTTGTACACATAAAGTACATGACCCGGTTTTAAGTATGTTGCTTATCTCGCTCAGGAAAAGCTCACATTTAAGAGATATCTGTACGCATCTTTCAGTTTCTTTTAAGTTCCCAGTCTACGATTCACTCCCAGTCAAATGTACAGCTAAGCTTCTGCCACATCAAATATATTTTTTTAAATCCCTACAGTGGCTATCAAGAAAAGGTCCCGAGTCCCTGGTGTAATGATAACTCAGTTTGTAGAGCAACTTCCACCGGGAAAATCCATACCCGACTTTGCCCGAAAACCAATGACTACAACTGTTCAAGAGGGTAAAGTAAAGTAGTGCACAGTATATTTAAACAACAAAAATATCAAATGCTACAAGTTACAGGATCCCTGTTTCACAGCTGTCCTTTTTTTTTCTAGGTAAAAAAGCCTTTTTTAAGGCTATGGTGAGTGGAGAGCCACCACCAGCCGTTACATGGGGCCGCACCAAAGGTGAAATGAATGACCCGGAAAAGTACAGCACCAGATATGATGAAAGATCTCGGGAACATGTTCTTGAGGTAAGTGAAGAAAGCGGGTGAAAAAAATGTCCCATGCCTGCTTCTCTCAACACCTCATAAAATCCAATATGTGGCGTTATTTGATATTTGATTCGCCCGTTTGCCATGGGGCTGCCAATTAGCATTCAGCCAAGCAAATGAAAAACAATATCAAAAAAGTGGCAACATCAGATTCTCTAGAAGCAGTGAAGTAAAATCTGGGAAAAGAGAAAGAAAGGATGGCTTAATGTTCAACTAGTCACTAAAAAGAAAATTGTGTTGGACATCTGAAATGCTCGTATTTTCTAACCTAGGCTGAGAACACGGAGAAGCAGTATTGTGTTTACCTGAGTAACTGAAATATATTATAAACATCATCATAAACAGAAAAAAGTGGCATTTACATGACATCCTTACAGATCTACTTTAGAATTGATTGTTTGGAAAAAAAAAATAGAACACCTAGTTAGTAAGACTTTGGCTCCATGCATATAAGAACAGTAAAACACCTTTTTTTGGAGGGAAGTATTTTCTTGTACCTCAGCTGAACATTCTACATGTTAATGTTGCTTTAACAGATACTCAGTGTAAAACTTGACGAAGCGGACAGTTACAAGTGCTTCGCAACCAATGAGTATGGACAAGCAGTCTGTGCCGTCACACTGAACGTCAATGAAGGTGAGATTTCATAATTTTACATCTTTATAGCCAATTATTGTATTTTACTGCTGTTGTTTGTTTTTGTCATTTTAATGTGTTCTTGGCGTTTTGTGTTCTTCCACAGCCTTCAACAAGAAAACCCAAAACGGTATGAAATGTAAATACTATTGAGATGTATCTTTTTCAACTTTTTCAAATTCATCATTTGTGAATGATTTATTTTTAACTCACCAACTTTGATAGTCTTGAGGCTACCAAAATTAAAAGGCCTTACAGTGATTTAAATTAAATAAAAGATGATTATGACATATTTTTCCCCCATACGGAACATTTCACTTTTCAGCAAATGGGTCAAAGGAGCCGGCCACACAAAATTTCAGAGCAATGCTTAAGAAAACGTAAGTCCATCTTTAGGTCAGGCATATTCACCGATTAAATAGAATAAAACGTACCAGATGATATTAATGTTCATCTCTTCTCAGAACTGTAGTCACCAGAAAAAAACAACTCCCTGTACAAAAAGAGGGAGAAATTGATCCTAAACTCTTGGAACTGCTTTTGAGTGCACATAAGAAAGATTATGAAAGAATCTGTTTGGAGTTTGGAGTTACCGACTTTCGCTGGTTACTGAAGAAACTCAAGCAGATGAAAAAGGAGAGGGAAGATGAGCAATCAAAGGTAATGACTAACATTATTGATAACTATTTTTCAACCAGCACAATAGATCTTTAAGCAAGCGCAGAAATTGATTTGTATTTTCAGATGCAACATTTGCCAGAAAACCAAGACAGATTTGCTTAATTTTAGATTTTTCTTTCCTTTACAGGAAGACTTCTTTGCCCTGCAGCTAAACCAGCCCATAACATCTTAGGGGAAAGATGCAATGCCAAGGGCTGCAAATAGTAAAACAGTCATATTAAAATATGTGTTATATCTTTCTATTGTAGGTTGTAGAAAAGCTGGAAAATGTGAAACAAATTGAAATGAAATCAACTGGACGAGCTGAATTTAGCTTCGACATGAAACTACGAGATCCCAACAGTGCAGTTAATTTATACAAGGTGACATGATATGTCTTATTTCAGCCTTAAAACAACATCTGAATGAACAAATAATATTCAATAAATATTTTCATCTGACCAGGATGGGACAATGATTCAATATGATGATGACAAAAACTCGAAGCACAGCCTTCAGAAAACAGACACAAACTATCTTTTCAGCATCAAAGACCCTCAGCAAGAGGATGCTGGATTTTATCAGGTTGATGTTGAAGAGACCAATGTTCTTACAACTGACTTTCAAGGTAAACACTGATTATTTCTCTGAATATCCATCTCTCTATATCTATATATCTACCCGATTGATCGATAGATATAAATATATAGATATACATGTAGATAAATGTTACCTGTATAGATACAGATAGAGGTTGGTAGGAGATACGTATAACAAAGTTATTTTCATCTCTCCTAGTACCGGATGTGGGGTTTGAGGCAAAACTTAAGGACACTAAGGTCACTCTAAATAAGGATGCCATCTTCCAGTGTGTTTTGTCAACACCACTCAACAAAATTACTTGGTCAAAGGAGGACACATCACTTGAATCTGGTGGTAAATATGAGATCACCATCTCAGAGGACAAACTTACTCACACACTGCGGATAAAGGATTGCCAGTTGGCGGATAAGGGAACATACTATGCCATTGCTGGCATTACCTCCAGCAGTGCCTCACTTGCAGTCCAAGGTAGAGAATACTGGCCTTTTTCAAAATACTGGAATATTGATATATTAATAGAATATAAGCATGATCTAATTTTCTGTCTACAAAATCTGCAAAAAAAGTGTAATGTTCAATCATTTATTAATATTTTTTCTAATTTTGTGTTCCAATTATCATTCAGATGATTCAAGTGGACGTAAGAGCACCAAGGCCAGTGACAAGACTAAACAGGTGTCAGAGCAGCAGCTGAAGTTTCCAGAAGAAGGCACTGAGAATGATGATTCAGATAAATCAGACAAAGTTGCACAGGGAAACGTAGATGATGGCAAAGGACGAGATGGAGGGGGTGGGGATGATGGTAATGGTGAAGGAATTGATGACGGAACAGGCAAAGAAAATGATGGAGACAAGGGTGATGAAGATAAGAGCACAACAGATGATGGCAGTGATAAGAACAAGAAAAAATCCAGAGCTGCTCTTTTGGGTGACGACTCTATGTTAGGTAAAACTTTGTAAACACTGAATATTGAAAATCATTCATAGGTTAAAGTTATGCATGTGTTGTTAGCTGTAAATATCCTGAAACTGAATATTAATCCAGACTAACTCATACTAACAGTGATATATGTGTGATGGTTACAGCATATTTAGTAAAACAAAAACAAAAAACTCTCCCTGTAGCTCTATGCTTCTTCAGGAGGAGTGAATGCTGCTTGTCAAGACTTTGATGCAATCAACTGGGTTCCCTTATATAGGACATTTTTTGACCAATCTGTATAATCTGACCCAATCTGTGTAATCTGGTTGAATTTGAATTTGGAAAGAGCCTTCAGATGACATGTTTCATGAATTGGTGCTATATAAATAAAATTGAATTGAATTAAATTGAATTGAATATCTAAACCATTTGGATGGAAAAATAGTAAACTATTTTACATATTTTAATAAGTTCAGAGTGCATATCTCAGTTAAATTTCATATTCCAATAACTTAGTTATAAGATTAAATGATTCATTACTGTCTGAAATTCAGTGGTCAGATTTGCAACAAGATTATCCGTAAGCAAATAATTTGGCCTAGGACTAGAGATGCACCGATCCAATCCGATACCGATAACCTGGACTGAGCATATCGGCCAATACCCGATACTGATCCGACACTACAGTTGAATGAATAAACCAAACACCTTGCGTGAGGCTTGACAGAAACATAAAAAAAAAATGTCCATGTGGTGTTGGCGTGGTGCTTTTGGAGGTGCTTGGTTAAGTTTGTGGTGCTGAATTTATCAACTTTATCTCATCCCTTGCAGCTTTTGCATTGCAAATATTGCATGTTGAAGTTGGACTTGTTGGCGTATCAAGTTTGAAATTTTGAAAAACAACTTAGCTTGGTCCGGGGCTTGCTCCATGTTGCTCTGTTTGCTCATCACTAGCTGCTGTGTGTGCTCTGCATGATGACGTAACCGCTGCTGCAAATGTAGAATTGAAGCGACGTGATCGCCAAAAATATATTGCTGTGTATGATATTAATTTAAAAAAAAGAAGTGACTGGATCAGAATACTTGATCGGCACCATTCAGCTGATATCCAATCCAGCTAATTAGTCAATATCAGAGCCGATATCCGATTTGGGTAATCGGATCAGTGCATCTCTATTTAGGGCAGCTACACCTACCAGAGTGGACAGGTAAAAACTGAGCATGAATATTTTGTTATGACAACTTTAGGATTGGTGAATGACAGATCTTCAGATGACAAAAAAAGCAGCACAATTTTTCTGAAAACTATTTCATGTTTTTACATGGTCAAAATGCAGATCGCAGAGCTCAGTTTGTCCGAGGATTGTCAGATCTGAATGCCAAAGTTGGGGAACGAGCAGAGCTGTCCTGCAAACTAAATAATGAGACTTCTGAAGGACGCTGGTATAAAAATGGAAAGCTGGTAAGACAACAACAGAGTTGTGCAGTATAGAAGAAAAATTATTTTAAATTATTTTTTTCTCATTACCTGATACCTTGGTATAATTTTTAACTGATAAGCTGACAGAGGAGGATGGTGTAAAGATAATCAAAGATGGAGCCTGTCACATACTGGTGATTGAATGCTGTAAAGAAGATGACACTGCTGTGTACCGCTTTGAAGCCGAAGGGCGCAAATCAGAGGCAACGCTGAATGTTCAAGGTCAGAGTGATAAGGGGATCTTTGAAAAAAAATATTTCAAATGGGAAGATCATCAAACCTTTTTTTTCTTTCCTTTTACCCTACAGACCCACCACGAATTGATCCTGATGCACTAGGCAAATTCACAAATCCAGTCATTGTTAGGGTAGGAGAGAATGCCGAATGGAAGCTGCCATATACTGGTGGAGCACCAATGAACATACAGTGGTACAAGAATGATGACGAGCTTCTACCGGCCATCAATGTAAAAATTGACAAATCTGACAATGAGAGCCAGCTGCGCCTTACCAAGTGTCAAAGGAAAGACACTGGAGAAGTCAAGATCAAAATAAAGAACGAGTTTGGCGTCATAGAAGCAGTGTCAAAGCTTATAGTACTTGGTAAGTTCATGGTGACAAAATTCAGTCTGAGTTTTGTTTTGAGAATAGATCAGTCTTTTATTATCCTTAGAAAATTATCATCTTTACTCTTTTTGCCAACAGACAAACCAACACCCCCACAAGGCCCTGTAGAGATAGTAGAAAGTGCTGTAACTTCTGTTGAATTCAAATGGAAACCACCTAAAGACAACGGTGGTTGTCCGATCACAAACTATATCATAGAACGGCAACAAGTTGGTAGAAATAAGTGGTCAAACCTTGGAGAGATCCCTGGCAACCCTAGCTACAAAGACACTGATGTGGATCCTGGCCGAAGATACTGCTACAGGATCAGGGCCAAGAACGCTGAGGGCATCAGTGATTACCTGCAGACAGCGGACATACCAGCTGGTGTATTATGTAAATCATTAAACAAAGCCTAATTTATGTGTGGGCTAAGTGTGGTATATTGTGGCAAAAAGTGCAATCTGCTAATTTGTATTGTTGATGAAGACAGATATAAGTTTAGACATTGATTCAGTGACAAAACAATTGCAAAACAATCTTTAATAGAATACCAAATATGGACTGTATAATCATTGAGATGACTTCTGTGCATATTACCTTTTATACTTTAACCCAGACTTTCAGTAAACAGTAAACAAAATAATCTACAATGTTTGCTACAGCTTATCCTGGACAACCATCAACACCCAAAGTGGTGAGTGCCTTCAGAGACTGCATCAACCTGTCATGGTGTCCACTGTGTGATACAGGGGGAACCAAAATATTGGGATACAATTTAGAGAAGAACAAGACAGGCACAAATTACTGGAGCCTTGTAAACCAAAAAGGGCCAATTACAGGTAGGAAGCAATTTACAAGAGTTTACAGAGCAGTGTATGGCATCTGTCTACTCAAATAAAGACAGTGAGTGATACAACAGCAACTTTTTTCCTTTCTTCCAAGATACAAAGTTTGCAGTGAAAGATGTCTTTGAGGGTGCTGCATATCGATTCAGAGTGTCTGCCATCAATCTATCTGGCGCTGGAGAACCCAGTATCCCATGTGAGGCAGTTATTGCAAGAGATCCCAAGAGTAAGCCGGTCACACGCATTGCCTCTGAATTTTGTCAAAGGTTTTACACCAGGAAAAAAGAAATCAAAACAGTATACCAAAAAGGAAATGGAGTTATTTTGTTGCTTTGTGCTTTACCTCTCTATGGTGTGCTTTCAGAACCTCCGGGGAAAGTGACAGACCTTAAATTAACATCCTCCAGCTACACAACATTTTCATTGTCTTGGACTAAACCCAAAGAAGTGAAAGGCATAGAAGATGAGGCCCAGGGTTATTATGTGGAGATCAGACCAATAGAGAGCCTTGAATGGACGCGCTGTAATGCCACTCCAATTAGTTTAACTTCCTACACTGTGCTGGGCCTCAAAGCCATGGCTGCATACTGGGTGAGAGTAATTGCCACAAATTATGGAGGGGATGGAGAACCTCAAGGCTTTGATAATTACCTCATTGCCATGCCACCTCCTGGTAAGACATTTGATTTGTTAAAAGTTTATTAATACTGCAGGATCTTTTTTCCCCCTCTTTTTTAATTCAGGTAACTTTTTTATTCAATGTGTATATTTAGTTGTGTATATGTCTTTGAAAATGCTTAAATCGTTGGGTCTTTTTTTAAATTAGTACAATAACGCATCATGTACAGTCACCAAATCAGTTTTACTGGTCTTTGGATATTTTAAGTTTGGATTTTTAAAGTTGGAATACTGGCAACAAACAATGGAAAATGTCTGAGAATAAAATGTTGATGGTGCTTTTGTTTGCTCCCTAATGAAGCGCCTGTCACGCCAGGTCTTTTCCCCAAAAACCCCTTCTCATGCAACCAGGATTTCAATCCAGGTCCACCATATAAAAAAATCAGATTTAGCAGACTAGACCATTGATATACTGTATATTACTGAAAAGGACATGCTTTTTTAACCATTATTGCTAGTGAAGTGCACACACAGGCGCCATTACTGCATTGAATTTAATCTACAAAACCATGCTGTTCTAATGTGAAATGAGTATATTAAAGAGAAGAAAATTGCTCATGTCATAATACTTAAACATATGTACTATTCTTAAAGATAAATCCATAAGCAATGTGGGAACAGTGTAATTATAGTGTTGACAGGTAAATCTACCTTGCTATAAAGATTACTATGTTGTCAATTTATTTTTAACAGCTCAAGCTGCATTATTGTATCACAGTGTGTTGGTTTTTGACCTTGAAGCTGACATTTCTAAACTGATATAGGTTAATAAAAGAGGGTTTCAGTACCATCGGGACATTTAGTGATGTGTTAGCCTATCTCTCACTTCTGATCTAACCCTAGTCGGCTAAGCTAGTGGCGAAACCAAAAGCTTGGTTCGGATCCCGCATGATTTTTTGAAGCTTAGTTGTAAATGATAGGACGGAAAATGATAAACAAAGGCCTGAAAATGGATCTGGTTTATGAATGTCTTTGTCCCAGCCTTCACACAAATTATTGTTTCCTATTCTACAGCTCTGAGAATACTAAATAAACCAGATAAGATAAGATAAGACAAAATAAGATAGGATAAGATAAGATAAGATAAGATAGGGCTTTATTGATCTCACAATGGAGAAATTTACTTGTCACACGTCGGCTTAATAAACAAAATAAAAGGTGCTAAAAGGAGGAAAGGTGCATACGGTATATACAGTGTATCCACATATGTACAATCTACAATATTAATCATACTCTGCTTTCTTGTAAAGTAAGAAATCTGTATTATATTTTTTAAATTCAACTTACAGTGAGGCCAAGGTTTAAGGACCGCAATATGAAGACTTTGATGGTGGTAAAATCTGGAAATACTGTTCGACTCAACATCAATTTTGAGGTATACCATATTCTACAATAGCTTCTGTTCATGTAGTAATGGGCCTCATCCAATATTTTTATTTTGTTTGTCTCATCTACAGGCTTCCCCGATGCCTGATATCTCTTGGGTAAAGGATGGAATTCCTTTACTCAAACATGTGACCATAACCAACTCAGATCGAGGATCTCAGTTGTTAATTCCCACATCTGAGAGGTCAGATAGTGGCATCTACACAATCACAGTGAAGAACATTGTTGGTCAGGAAAGCTTCAGTGTGGAAATCAGAGTTACAGGTAAAATGTCAGCATTTATCAAAACCAATTAGTATTGTTAGGACAGCACTCTTTAGGTTTAGCACATCTAAATATATAGAGAAATATATACAAAGAAATTAACCACAAGATTATATCCATTGTTGTAGATTTGAAGAAAATTTACTCAATCTCTTATCAAGCTTATCTGTTTAAGCATTGGTTCTACATAGGGATAGAAATGCCGACCAAGTCTATATAGCCAAATACATGCATGAAAAAAGGATCCCATCCTGCAACCAAAACTTGCAGAGATCACAAGACATCCTCAAAACTTCTATGTCCACAGATTACAACTTAAAATATGTGGGGATTTGGATGGTTATGGCTAATAACTAAGCCGAAGTTTAATAATTTGTACATAGTTACAAATGTGTTTTTTATAGATATATTTAATGTGGTGTTTTAGCTGTAATTGTCGAATCTGTCAAATTAAATAACTGAAGTTATATAATAAGCACCGAGCTATACTATACCCACGTATGTCATTGTCACAAAGTAACAAAGTCAAGAACAGGCCGTGGCATCATCAAACATGGGGTAAAATGCATGACCCCCTGTATCAGCCCGGAAACAATAGCAATGCGTCATATCAAATACATTTTAAATGTATGAGTCACCAGACATCCAATACAGTTATATAATACCTGTATCACAACTGAAACATTGTATGCTGGCAAAAAGCCTTTAAACTTGCCAGAAAAGTGAACCTTTAGTCGGCATGGGCCAGTATAGAATTCCCCTTGATTTAAAATGCCATGATTTCATGGCATCATAATGTGAACGAAAGCAACAATTATTCCTTCTGCTTCTAAAGTAATATAACATTGAATCTTACAGGTATAACATTAACTATAATCTACATTTGTTGTTTTCATTTGGATCTACAGACTTTGGCAGAGTTAATGTATGAACATCAACAAAATTTATTAGAACTTTTCTGCCTTTTGTGCCAAATATTATTTTTTTCCCATTGTGAACCACATAGTACTACATTAGTAGTGCATAGCTGTCAGTAACATAAAGGTTAGGTACTTGTGTAGCCATCCTGGTTAATTGCCATGCTGGCTGTAGCATGTAGCTTGCCAACTGTAGTTTTAAAAACAGAGTAAACTTAATAAAAAAGGGATGATTTATGCTACTTTAGATGTCAAACTACATGACTATTTGTTTTTTGAAATCCCAAGTATTTCCAAAGCAATTTTTTCTTTCTTATTTCTTTCTTTTCTTACCTTTATTCAGCTAGCTAACTCGTGTGAGTAGCACCAAGTGGGGGAGGGGCTATGCTGTGTTACTCTGTGCTCCATACAAATAGAAAAATCTACAGTCATTAACCATCCAAGAGTGATCTGGAAATACATTTTCAAAACCTTTTTATTCTTCGATACTGGTAACCATCCCATGTCGAGTTAAGACTGGAGCATTTTGGCAGGTGGAGTTTCTAAAACATTCTATTCCCCAATTCAGGCATTAACCAGTATTTCTGCACACTGATCTTTTTTAGATGATCCTAAGCCTCCAGGTCCCATAGAGCTGGATCAAAACATTCCAGGAACGGTGACCCTCAGTTGGACCCCTTCTCCAGATGAGAAAAGAGATGACAGACTACACTACATGGTATCCAAGAGGGACTCCTTCAAACGCACTTGGAGGACAGTAGCTGACAACCTGTTCAACAACAAGTTCACGGTTGTCAACATTATGCCTGGACGGGAGTACTACTTCAGGGTGTTTGCGAAAAACGACATGGGCCTGTCACCACCATCTGAATCCCCCATGTTTGCTTTAAAAAAGGAAAAAGGTTTGTGTCAATTTCTACGTGTCCTTTTAGAGGAAACTGACACCCAGCATCCTTCCAAATTATGAACCCCAAAATGTTATTTTATTAGAACAAATACACAAACATATTCATCTTAAATAACGGAAGGTATCGTCTACATCCAGTTGTTACTTTTAAAACAGAACATATTCAGAAACAGGTGATAAATGTAAGAATCCCTTCAAAGGCCTAAGGCAGGGTTAAAAGAGAATGTGTTGATCACTCTAGCCACATTTGCATATGATCTTTGCTTTTCGTGAATGCACCCTCTGGGACAAATGTGTCCTGGTCTAAAATGAGGAACTGCCAGAAGACTCACTCTGACATATATATTTTATCACATAATTGTACAAATATCTGGCAGCTATGTAAATGTACACATCTGTCATAGTCTGGGATGTTTTATTTTTTCAGCCTGGATTGATTTTCTTTCACCAAAGCTGGGAAGAGTCTAAATATTGAGGTTTTTACTCATTTTACATATATAGGGTTTCATTACAAATATAATGAAAATCACAATAGTAACTACAAACAATACATATATTCATTCCATACTCGCATGTTAATGCATAAATACATAGGCAACCCGAGAGGAAAGCAGTGATAGTGAAATGTCTAGCTCATATATAAAAAAAAAAAATTATATGATAATTTGTTGAGTGAGGAAGTCTGTAGAGATGTTGGCTGAGAGCAGAATAGTAGCTTGAGTGCATAATGGACTGGCACCCTACTTACACATGTAAAAGCACTTTGGGTGAATATCCACAAATAATAATAATGATAAAATTATCTGCTTAGTTGTTTGACTCGAGAAGGCCACAGAAAATACTCATTCTGTTTCATACTATTTCATGTTGTTTTTATATGATTCAAATGTTCATCAATAACTATAAATATGCCTTTATATCTTCATGTGGCCCCTTGTTACATGCAAACTATGTTTAATTTGTAAAATATATTTGGAAACTAAACAAAATCTACAACAAAGGACTTTTATGAATTGCAGTTATACAGATACAATAAAAAAATATATGTGTGGGCCCTGACTCTTATTTCAGTGTCAATATATAGAAACATTATCCCCGTACGTCAGGAAAAGGGCTTCTAACATATCTGCAGACCCCACACATCCTGCACGCAAACTGTCTGGACTTCTACCTTCAGGTCAGCGCTATAGTGGTATTATGCAAAAACCAGCCACCACAGAGACAGTTTCTTCCTCCAGGCTGTCACTCTGAGGTACACAATGAACACCTCACAGTCTGAGTAGTCAGCTACACTGCTGTCAAATAAGTAAATCGCACTTTTACAACTCAGAATCTCCCGTTTTCTTTTCTTTTTTTTTTTACATATAAAGAAGAAACATCCAAGGTGTTTATACATGTGTACCATATTTATACGCACTGAGCACAGTAACTGAAGTAAAATTTCAAGGTGGTTCTGACGATAACCCTAATGAATTTATGTTTCAGAAAAGTTCAAAGTTGACATGCCTCAGATGAAAGCCCTGGATTTTCAATCACCTCCATCGTTCATTATTCCCCTAAAGAGACGCACGGCACCTAAAGGCTACGAATGCGAAATGAGCTGCGCCGTAAAAGGGAATCCAGCTCCGCGTGTTACATGGTACCACAACAACATCAGCCTCAACACAAACACAAACTACCACATAACAAACGTATGCGGAGTCTGCTCCTTGCTCATCCTACGAGTGGCACCCCAAGACAACGGGGAATACAAAGTCATCATTGAGAACAAACTGGGGAGCGCAGAGTCCACAATGACACTGAATGTTAGAGGTAAGCTATCAAAAACAGGTCAGAAATCATGTAATGGAAAAACGTGGCGAGCCGGCATGATGAAACATTCGAGTGTTGGGGATACACATTTGACTACTCGAATATATAAATGTGTTTCTTTGCAGAATGAAGCGGATCGGTAACATCAAGAATCAGCCTGAACTGAGAGATTCCTCACTGCGCTTCAAATCAATGATGGAAACTTATAGGAATTTTAAACTGCTACTCTTCTCAATAACGCAGTCCATCAGTATTTAAACCCTACAAACAAACATATGAATCTTCTAATCTATCAACGTTTGGAAATCATAATAAAAATGTGACGTTATATTTGTTCCTTGGTTTGATATTCATTCTATCATGCACATTTTAAACCTCCATCTTCAGCCAAATACACACATTGTACATGTCAGATCTGTTTAATACGCATAAAACATGTTTTTTTTTCTGAAAAGGACTTAAGCACATTGATAGTGTTTGTACAAAGATAGTGTTTGTACAAATTATGCATTTATATCAAGGTATTTGCCACTCTAGAATTAATTTGCCACAGAAAAAAAAAAGTTCATGAGACAACGTATAACTTTCAGATCAATCTGGAGTGTGATGAATGACTAAGCAACATAGCTACATATTTTGTAAAAACCATGCCATAAAGGCTCTATGTCTGCATATATGATGTAACTGTATTTAGTTAGACTGACTGACAGATTAACGGGTATTTTAACCCAGGACCCTGCTTCTGCAAGGCAACAGTGCTAGAAACTGTGCCAATGTGCAGCCATTACTATAACCCTAATCTCTGAAATCATATCTAAATTATTATTAGTATTTTGACTCCAAATTCAAAAACCTGTTACAAAAAAAGAAAAGGCCTAAATATCCTTGATGATCGCAAGAGGGCACACATCCAAGCATTGCAGATGCATAACTGATGTTATGAAGCTTTTTAGGGATTTGGTATTTTTAAATAAGATGTAGTTTAAATCAAATTGTAAAATGGTAAAATAATAATAAAACGTCAGCAAATAAATGCTGAAAATTGCCATTAATTGGCTTTAATTTTGACTTTTATGACTTTAGTGTGGCTTAAACACTGTAAATCTGTTGTCCTGCTAATTACAGGCACATTTTATTTAATATTCCAACTTTTTTGTGTGCAGCTCTTTTATATCACGCGGGTCTGATTACAGGGCTAACAGGTCTAACAGAAGGGAAACATACCATTTGCCAGCCGGGCCAGTTGCTGTCTCTCCGGGGACACATGCTTCCCGTGCTCCAGTCCTTTTACCCCCACTGCCGGGAGCCACAAGTCAAAGAAGATGCTTCTAAAAGAGGTTTTCAACTTTTCAGAGACACAAGTAGTGCTGAAGTCAATGAGTATTTCTGAACCCTCCCAGTGGCTTCCATACAAGCATTAGAAACGAAGGTGGTTTTGTACAAATAACGCAAAGCTTCGACTCATTTTCACAACTGCAGGACAAGGAATGGCCAACTACCAGCAGGTGGCGGTGATTACAGGTGAGCAGATTGACTTCCTGTTCCTCTGCGGGACACGAGCGGGAAGCAGTCATAATGATCAGATTAAGAGTAGGTCATATCTATTTAAATGACAAATTATATTTAATAGGGAGGAAAAATAAAGATAAATGTGAACGATGTGGAGAGAAAGAAAATGTAGAACATGTATTGATGAACTGTAAAACATATTAACCTTAAAGGGAGAAATTGAGAAGAATAGTTGGAAGGACAAGTCAAGAATGGAGTCTTAAAAGAATTTTGGGGAATGAATGAAATATAAAAGATATTTACAGAAAAAGGAAAGCATCATTTATTTATCTTCAGAATATAAAATAAAAAAGTAGAATTATACGTGATACGAGAAAGCAACGTTTGAGTCAATTTCTAGTTGGTAAAATTTATACAGATTTTAAACACTTACTTAAATAGACGTGTTTCAATTGTAATTCTCTGTCTACGTCTATCCAGAAATGTTTTTTAAACATCTGCCTATTGTTGAAGTTGTTTGTATGATTAAAAGGTCTCTATCTGTATCTGAAAATGTATTAATTCTAAAGTTCTGTTACTGCTGTTTTAAGAGGGTTGAAGGAAAATAAAAAGAGTGAACCCAGAAAGTAATTCATAGCATCAAAGTACAGAAAGAAATGTTTAGAGGTTGCAGTTTCTTTCTAACATACTTATATATATATATATATATATATATATATATATATATATATATATATATATATATATATATATATATAAGTATGTTAATTGTATCTTCATCATGTGTAGCACCACAGCAGCTTCCTCGGACGTGTAAAATACTGCCTGGCACTGAAGCTCATTCTGAGTCTGCTGGTTGTTGTAAGTACATACAACAACCAGCAGATGGCGCTTGTATGCAGCTGTGAAAATGAACGGTAAAAAAAAACGTGAAAGACAATTATAAGTGTCTGAAAAGGGCAAGAGTGGCACCTCTATTCTCCCAGAGTCTGATTGATGGGTTTAAATACCAATACATAATGTTGCTCTTGTATTATTATTTTATCTACTCAAACAACCAGGAAAAAAAAAATCAGCTAATACTAAATCTACATTTTTTAAGTCCAATAATTTAAAGTGTCTTGCAAGTGTTCTGATTCCTTGAACTTTTTCACATTGCAACCCCAACCTTTAATGTATTATATGTTTTTTTGGGGGGTTTTTTCAGGTGAAATCCAAACAGAAAGTGTCAGTGGTCATGGTAACAATACTGGTGAAGCAAAAGTAACAACAACTTGAAAGAATAAATAAGCATCTAACAACCTTGCCATTTATTTGTATTTTACACACCCTTTACTGTGACACCCATAAATACATTCAAATCAGCCAACTGCCCTCAGAAGTCGCCTGATTAGTAAGTAATGTCTCCTTGTGCATAATTTAATCTCAGTACAAATCCACTTGTTTCCCGCAGGCCTTAGTTATTTGTGACAGAACATCTGTGAACTGTTACATGTCTGCAGGACATGTTTGTGGTGTTTTTCTTCCTCCTCCTGTTTCCTGTTTCCCCACAGGTTCGGTGTGCGGGCTGGTGCCAATCGCCCTAATTGGCGCATGGACTGAGAGGAGCCAATCAAGACTCAAGACAGCCCTATATGAGGTGTTCATCTGAGGCCAGCAGGAGAGGGGATGTGGCCTAATCAACACTTGTTGTGCCGCTTGACTTTCCTTGTGTAGAAGGTTGTGGTGGGAGTTTGGGGACTAGGCATGTTTGGGGTACCTTATACATTTCTACAATGTAGGTTGAGTTCTTTTTTTTTGTTATATATACTAGGTAAGTAGGCTGGTGCCACCTATGTAAAGTTTTGTGACCCTTTTGTTAGACTAGGGATTTTCTTTTCCTTTATTTTTACTTAGATTATATGACAGGTAGGCCATGTTTTGTTTTATTTATTTCCTTGATTCGGTACAGCCTGTCTCTTTTCTCCCCCACAGTTTGTACAACCTTTTCTGGGATTTTTGCGAAGATCAATAAATCCTCTTATTTTTACACATTCACAAAGATCCTGTCTCATAACTGTGGTTGTCGTGTTACCCTCCCTCCTTCCTTCAGTTGGTTGGGGCCCGTAACAGAAACAAATAATTATTTGGGCCCAAGGACCCCAGCAGAGATGCCAGGGATAAAGCTGTGGAAGATGTTTGAAACAGGATTGTTGAGTTCTAAAACAACATTCCAGGCTATGAACACCTCACAGAATACCATTCAATCCATCATCTGAAAACAGAATGGGGGATACCACAACTGCGGACCTACAGGTGGCATGGCGTGCCGCCTAAACTGACTGCCTAGAAGAGCATTAATACAAACTAAGTACGGTATAGAACATCGCTCTTATAAACCAGCCCAATAACGACCCTAACGACTCCCCATTGCAGAGACGTGGACCAGTTTTGGTTTAATTTGCAGGCCTACAATGACCTTAACGACTCCCCATTACTAAGTGGGTGGACCTGTTTCTGTTCAATTTGCATGTTATCTAAGCCATTACAAGGCCTTTGTTGGGCTGTAGTATAAAGCTTGCAACTTCACACTACTCCAGACATTTTGAATTGAGAAAGCTTTCTGGATGGGAAGCGAAACGTCTTCAGACTTCGGAAAAAAACTTCCTGTTGTTTTTTGTTTTTTTTTACTTTTTTGGAATGACCATGACCTGGATGACTGAGAATCTTCACCAGCATATAAAATGTATTCACTTATTTCTTTAAAATTTGTCAAACCGCGTCAGAAACATTGTGAACAACTTCCTTTAAACCCATGTGTACACACATATAAACACACTCACAGGCACAGCCTAAAGCCCGCCTACTCCCTCCACTCCCCCACGTTCTCAAACTCGTGTTCTTTCACTCGCATCTGATATGCTTCTCCATCTCATGAAGATCACGCTGGCTTTCTTCAAACTGAGACGATCTTACCTGAATCCCATTTCAGACTGGGCGATCTTACTTTATCAAACTTGTACTTTTCTTTTTTTTTCTCCGTTTGGCATTTTGTGTCACAGTGCATCTGTATGCAGTGGGTCCAGCAGTGCAGGAGCAATGTCATCTCTACTTTCTCAAAACAAAGATGAGCCACTTATCAGAAAATCCCTCTCTGACTCTTTTCCGGCTTCGTCTGCTGCCAACACCAGGAGCCTGAGGGTAAGGCCTGCTTTTATCTTTTCTTTGTCTGTTTAGTTGGAGGAAATGCCTCAACAGAGTTAATCCAAACACACTTTTTTATGAATAGCGGTTTATAAATAACTGAACAAAAGTGTATCTTTACTGATTTTAAAAGAAAATAAAACATGATTTAGAAAAACAAAAATACTTGAATTGTTGGACTTTTTCTACTGTGGTATTTTTCACCTTTTGCTTTAAATATGACTCAAGCAAAGGTATAGTAAGATAGAGGCTCTGTAAATGTGATTTAATAGCTCCTTGAGTTTCAATGTGACATGGTTATACTATACATCTTACATTTTCGTACCTATGTGACTAAGGTGGCGATTTTACAACTTATAACTTTCTTTCACAATAGAAAACTGTTAATGAGTTAGATTATGAGGTGTTCTTTAAGATCAATACTATGTTTATCATTGTACAGAGGCAGAGCTGACCTATATGTTTAGCATGTGTTTAAAATACCCAGCACAGAAGTTCAAAGCAGTTTTTATTATCTCAAAAACTGCAACGGATATGATTTGTTAGCCGATATCCTAATGACTCTGAGCAGACATGGTGGAAATATTTTGGTCTTATCTATTTGCGTAAAACTCACTTGACGCAAAAGACGGATGGATGTAGATTATATCAGCATGTAAGAAAAAGTAAGAGAAGAACAGAACAGTGAAAAAAAAGACAGTTGTGAAGGCAGGATGACAAGAAAAAGAGCAAGAGCGGGACAAAAGGTTCAGAGGACTGTGATGGTGGGAACTGAAAGTATTTATAGATGTTTATGTCTCAGCTAATCCTAAGGGAAGCTAATATTTTCCACTGGTCAGCTGGAATAAAAAAAAGTCTCTCAAGGGATGTAGGAGGTCCAGAGGAAAACTCAGAGACAGGGAAACACTTTAAAGCAGGGGTGGTGGGATGGTTAATTAGACAAATTTGTCGGTAGCTGTTAAGTGATGCCCCACAGTTCAAACCAAATTGTTTTGCTCTTTAATTAAAAGCTTTTTACCAGTCATAGCCACATGTCCTGAGACACCCTTTAAGGGGATGATTTTAGAGCGTGGTGAAGATCCAGAGGTTCTGCAAATGTCTAAGCAGAGGCACTGCAGTGTTTACACAAAGTGTCTGTAACATGAAGTTGTGTTTCTTCTTTCTATTTAAACTTCCAGTTAATTCTGCTTGACATAAATCTCTTTAAGCACGGCTGACCTCATTTCAAAATGGCGCCACAGATGGACACCTCGGTACAATGCTCGCTCGTACTTTTGTTTTTCTGTACGCCGTGAGTGCTTAAAACTGAAGTCGGTATCCTTTCTGAACACAATCTTAGCCAATAAAGCAGAATTGGATTCTAGTTTGTTTTCATGTTGAGGTTTTTAAGGTGTATCTTTTGAAATAGAGAGAACCCTTACTCTGTAAATGAAGTTATCCTTGGGATATTTATTAAGTTGCATTCACATTTATTCAAATGAAGCCATAACTCAAATGTTGGCTTTTATAACTCAAAATAAGATCTGTATGTGTCTGTAAAAAGACTGGTAGAGTAGATTAGATTATACTTTATTGTCCTCATAGGGGGAATTTGTCTTGGACTTTATCTGCTAAAAATAAAATGAAATAAAACAGCTACCATAAAATACAATAAATAAACACCCGATACACAACAAACACGCGTATTGCTCTGTAAAAACATAAAAAACACAAAATACACCAGACTACATATATTCCAACAACAAACAACCAACACGGCAAACCAAATCATCAAAATAGCCTTCATACATCCACTCACTAAATGTCTACCTTAGTTATTAACCTGATGGAGGTAGGGATGAATGAGTATTTATTTCTATTAAGTTTGCACGGTTTTCCAGAAGGTAGCAATTCACACTGTGAATTAAATTATGTTATCAGATTATGTTTCTGTTAGAATAAGTGTGATGACAGGGCGTTCAAGGATTAAGAGATTTTTTTATGCTTCAAAAGTAACACGAATAAATACCTTTCAGCCAGTTGAGTCGTTTGGTTAGACTTTATCTGCACAGCTTATCCTTAGCTGAATTAGAATAAAATCAAGCTTACAAGGAATACCAATGCAGCACATTTGAGCAGGAGGTCATGTTTACCACGGGGTAACAGCAGCAGCAAATCACTTATAAGTGAAGAAGCTACTTTATGGTATCAGTAATTCAGGTACAAATACTGAAAACCACTGAACATACAATAATTATGCGAATAACTATATGACATCCCCAATAAAATGAATAAAACGTTTTGCACATAGGAAAGATGGTTTTGGAATATTTGGATGAAGGAATGTACAAGATGCAAAGCACTTTTACTTTGAGTCTTCTTCTCCCAGCCATACTCAGTAATGTGAACAGATTAATGCATTGATGCAGAGGTAATGGTAGTAGCACTGAACACACAGTTCAGTGTTTTGCCCAAGAGCACTTGGAATATGCTCTGAGGGAAGATGGGATCAAACTTATTATAATGACTAATCTTTCCACTGAGCCACAGTTAACCCTACATAAATCCCAAGGGATGATATTTACCTGAATCTCTCTGGATCAGTGGATTCTGCTCAGACCAGCGTCCTTTGTCAACCTTTAGTAATACACTGTAAATTAACCAGGATGGACTCCTTTTCTTTTTTAACAGAGGACTGCTCATCTTTCTCTTATGTATTTAATGTCATTTTAACAAGGAATTCATAAAAAAAGATTTTAGACTATCTCATGTAAAACATTTTCTCATTATACAGTTTAGCAACATGTGAAACAACTGGGTGAAACCCTCCACAGTGAAAATGTTCTTTTCACAACTTCCACATGTGGACATTTTATTGTTCATGACGTACAAACACATGTTTTACATGTTGAAAAAACATTTTTTAGTACTATGCGAGAAACACACTTTCACAGGCCTGTCACAGAATCTTTCTATCCCAGAGAGACACAGAGATGCGGGAAAAACAACCAGTCATCCAGAAATAAGCAGAGATTCACACAAGCAGAGATCAGAGCAGCTTTTCAAAGGTATTTCACATTTGGAAACGCTATCTTCTAACAATGTTGGAAACAAATGTGGACAAAACGCTTTCCAGTTTGTGTTTCACGTTTGGACGTACTATGGGTTGTTACGTATGAAGAAACATGTTTCACAGTGTGAGTTATGTTGGGTAGTAACATGTGCAACAGTCATGGGGAAAATATCTACAAATATACAATTTTTACTATGTGTTTTCCATTTGAAAATTAGGCTGTATTAACATATGAAACATGTGCAAAAAACATCCCACATGTATTGTATACCCATGAAGACATTTTCACACAAAGGTTGTGCATGATATAACTGGTTGGATACTACTGTTACTGCTTATTGACATATTTACTACTATTTTTGTATTCTATTTATGAAATATTATATACTCTATTTTTTTTAAATAATAATAAAAATACAATCCATTCATATGTTTGCAATATGCACTTATGTCTCTTGATGGCATTATCTCTAACACAAATTACTTTTATTTCCTCCCTTTTTTGTATCTAATGGGTGTTTTATGTAAAATCTCCTGACAATTCGTTTGCACTTTTAACTTATTTAAATGGTGTCATTGCTTTGACAAATGTTATTGCTTGAAATTCTCTGAGGACATACACCACACAACCTTTCCTTACTAAGCAGGGAATAGTGCACAAAATGTGAGAGTCACTGCCGGAGTTATTACCTTTTTTGGATATGTTTAGCTATCTCTGCTTGTCAGCTTATTTAAGGGATCATTTCCTCTCTCCTCCTTTAACTTGCTGTGGTATGTCTGCCTGTCATACATGTTTAACTGGAACTCATAAAAATGCTTTAGATTATGGGTAAAGTGACATTACTGCAGCAGAAACTGTGGGCAGATATGAATGAAATGTTAACTGATTAATATTGTTAAAAGGTCTGCTTTTATTATGAAAGGTGAGGCTAGGTTGACCTTCACAGCAGCTGAAGTGAATGTAAAACAAATAGAAATGTGTTTACAGCAAAGAAAAAGCACTGACATGCTTTTATATTGCAACTTTTCAAAACGTATGATGCTGTGTTCTAAAGCATATTTTCTCTATTCCAGCATGAAAGGCTGTCTAGGTAAGCTTCCTATGATGTTTACTACTGAAACACAAGTAATATCTACACGTTGCAAGTATGTTTTGCTAAAGATGGAGAGTAACTGATAATGAGAAGCTCTTGTTTCTTTAGATTGGAGTCCTCCAGCTCATCCGACGTCTCCAACGACACGTCAACAAACCATGCAGAGTCCTACTTTTTACGCAGGGAAAACAGGCTGTCGGCAAAGAAAAAGGCAGAAGAAGAGAAACTGAACAGTGACTATAAAAAGGCAAATAATGCAATTTAACTGTTGGTTTTATTTCATGTGCTGTTCTTCTATAGTCATGTTGAAAAGAAAATACACCTTGTGTCAATTATTTGATTTTTATACAGTTCAATAATAATAATTATGTGATACATACTGTACCTGTGCAAATTCTCAGTTATCCGGGTCATCGCAACAGCTTAAATTAATAACAACCGGACATTGGCTCAGTTCTTTCTCAAAATGTTTCGACACCTATCAATGAGTCTTTCTCAACTGGGGTGGCTCGCACCCTATGTGATACATAATTACATGTTATATTATGCTTATAAAAAAGGTTTGGCCTTTGCCAGGTTTAGAAGCACGCATCACAGATATCACCACGGGGTTGTTCAGTAAACAAAGATGAGGCAAAGAAAGAAGAGTGCACCCAAAAAAACTATGACAAGTAACCAAAAAACCCTATATGAAGTGAATTCCATTTTTTAAACTTAAGTCCTGCCATTTTTACTATCAAGAAATATTGTTTTACAATACCAACGAACAATTGAAAATGTCACAACAAATTGATTTGTAATTGTAAAGCATCCAGTCAATAAATATGCTGCAGGCATTCATCCTCTACATTTGAACCAACAACGGAGAAATAGCAAATTTGAAGTGTAGTTATGCTTTGCTAAGAGTGAACCATTTCTGTGTAAATTTGCATGAAATCCAAACAATAAAAGTACTTTCATCCAAACAGAATACATAAACGTCCCTCTTGATCCCTAATAGGCAGTTGGTTGCATGCTAACCCAGTCAATCAATGAAATGTCACCAAATGTCATGATGGAGATTTTTTATATTGGCACCAAATGTATGTTGTCAGTACAGAAAATAGTTTAACTGGTTCAAAAGCAATCTAGACTGGTATCAACTTTCCCTTCAAAAAGAGATTGTTGATCCTAATGGTGATTTCCATAAAGGCATAATAAAAAAGTAATTAAAATTAGTACCTTAGATTTGATTGTATTGGAAGTAATATTTTATTATGATCATAAATTAAAGAAATAAAGAAATTAAACTACCACAAACAAAACCATTAATTGAGTTGATATCAGTGACCTATATGTATTTAATTTTATTGTATTTTAAATATTTAATAATCAATGAGAATTCTTATACAGCATTCTCACTTATTGTTTTCTTTAATAATCATTTTTCCTTGCTCTGTTTTTGTAATTTTATTTGTATAATTCTTCTCGTCTGTGAACATGAATCTGTGGAGATCAAAACGTATGTAAATCTTACAGATGTACGAAAAGGCCCTGGCAACAAATCAAAGGCTCAAGTCCCGACTGGAGACCAGTAAACAAGATCTGGCTATGGTTCAGGACCAGCTGCAGGGCACACAGGTATACACATTCAGTTTATTTTGGGCATAATAATAATAATAATAATAATAATAATAATAATAATAATAATAATAATAATAATAATAATAATAATAATAATAATAATAATAATAATCTCATTGTCACAGCAAGGGAAACAAGATGATTGTAGCTCGAAAATGCTTGAAGCAGAGAAAAAGGTACACACGCTTCAGCCTTTTAGTGTGTTTGTTTTTGTGAAGCTATCTTAATCATATTTAGTATATGATCTTCACAGGAAAGTTGGAGCCTTAAAAAGAGGATATCGGATATGGAAGAACAATTAAAGGTAATTTTTATTAAGAGTATTAATGATTAATATTGTTAGCCTTACTAAACACGCACAAACTGCATAAATGTTGAGATGTTTTGTGGATGATGGTCTTAGGTGGTATCGCTTGTCACCATTCTGCTGTGTTGGCTTTAGAAGCCGTGAGTCCATCAACACCCCAGCTATAGTGAGCCGTAATCGTTCACCATGGCATCACAACGGTCGGCTCTGTGCTGTCCCAGAAGATCCTAACAAAAGCTTTTTGTGTTCTGTCAATGACACGTCTAAACAGATATAGGATGAAAATGAACCCTCACACAAGTGGAACACTGTGTCTGTCTGTGTGTGTGTGTATGTGTGTGTGTGTGTGTGTGTGTGGGGGGGGGGTATACAGAAGATGCATGATTGTTTTACCGTAATAAATCACCCCGGTACTTCCAGATCAGTGTGACCTGTGTTTTTGTCACTATTGAAAATCAAGGTTCCAAGCTTGTGATGCTTTTCACCTTCAGTGCTGAGTCATACGCAGTGATATACTAACTATACCTGTTATCTGCTACTGAATGATTATGTGAGCAAATTCTAAAGTATATGAACCATTTCAGGTTTGTTGGCTGGTTCTGATTCTGATTAACAACCTTAAATATAGCTCCTAGTATGTGAGCGAGGGAATTAACAAATCTGAGAACTGAACTATTGTGGAATCTTCATCTACATTTTCAAATACAGCTCATGTGGGAGGCTTTTAACAAAGCTACCGGATCTAATGTTAAATCAAATGCTGGTGATCAAAGATTACAGAGACTGAAGTAAAATTATTTTAGCGTCAGCAATGTCTGCATTGTACCCCGCTGATCTACTTTCACACTCGGGAACTACTTATAGCTCCTCTGTTTTGCTTTTATACATAATAATTAAAGACAGGATTTTAGTTCATGCTGGTCATGTTTGAAACTATTTCTGTAATAATCTCTCCAAAGCAGTTAATTAAACTGTTGAGAAATATAATTTACGTTCTTTGCATAACGTGTGCTTTTTGTGTACAACAAAGGGACACAAATAAGACCTTAGTTTCACAGCATTTTCAGATAATAATATTTTGCCTAAGTAAATACTGGCTAAGAGAACAAGTTTCCTTCCTATCTGAAGACTGGCGGGAACGGCAGCGAGGGCTAGATGATAGTTATTCAGGAAAAGTAGTTTTTACTCAGATTATTCTACTTTTCACTCAGCGTGTATTTAGTTCCATAAAAAATATGTTTGAATGATAAAAACTGTAAATTTGGTATAAAAAATGTATGTGAATGAAAAGTTAAACAGACTAAACTTTTATAAAAAAGAGGAACAACTATTTTAGCTTTCATTGCGGTCATGCTTAGAGGAAAACAATTTTTATCAAAATGATGGAAAAAGAAATTTGAAAAGCTGCTTTAGTTACATAACCCTCATCATAACCACTATTCGTCCATCTAGTGTCTAGACCCACTGCAGGGTCGTGGAGGGGGCTGGTGCCAATCTCCAGCAGTCACTGGACCAGAGTTGGGGTAAACCCTGGAAATATAACCAGTCACAGCAAAATTTCCAGCAAGAAAACTGACCTCTGCTGTCTAATTTAAATTTGAACTTTGCGTTGGTTTAGGCTTTTTTGTGCTTTTTTTTTTTTTTTCGTAGGTGAAAGCGGAGCTGAAACTGGAGAACCAGAGGCTGAAGGATGAGAACGGGGCTTTAATCCGTGTCATCACTAAGCTATCCAAGTAAAACAGGAAGCAGGCGGGGGCGAGGAAGGGGGAAGACATAAAGGGCTATTTTTATATCCATTAAAGGAATAAGTCAACCTCTGAAGTAACGCAAGAAAAGACTGTAGTTCTGCTCAAATACCCTTGATCCCTTCTTGTCATATTTGTTGTATAAAATATTAATAAAGGTGTGTTTAACATGCTGCTGTTCTGGTTTTTATATATATATATATATATATATATATATATATATATATATATATATATATATATATATATATATATATATATTTTATTTTTATTTTTTTGCAGTGATGTGAAATCCTCCAAACGCTCATATTTCTGCTGTTTTATATAGAGTAGGAACACATTTGGACACTCAAAACATTCAGTTTTCTGTACAGCTAAAAAAGCATAACCTATGAGAGTTAAAACTCATAATGGAAAAGAAATCTAATAGCAAATAGTGTGTCTCCTTACTAAATGTTTTACTTTAAACGCTGATACATCATTATACACTGCCTTGGATTCATACCCCTTTTTCATAGTTCTAAACTTTTCCATATCTTCCCACATTTAACCGCAAACTTCAATGCATTTTTTTAGAGGATTTTATATAACTGACCTCTAAAGTACTGCATAGTGTGAATTGGAAGAAAAATTATACAGCGGGTTGAAAAAAGTATTGAATGTGGAAACGATTTTTTTCAGCCAATATATTTCTATTTGCTGGACATGGACACCAGATGTAGGCAGCAACCCAACCCGTACATGTAGATACAGTAAAAGGGAAAATGTGCTCTGACTTTTTGTCCATTTTAAATTGGTGCTGAATACAGTGAATTAACTCAATTGAATTTAATTGCCCAAATGCCATTATACTGTAGGTTAAAAAATTTAATCGACACAAGTATTTGACAAACTAAATGTTCTAAATAGTAGATGCCTTTTTTTTTTTTTAGCTAATGACAACTTTAAGTCATCTGTATGGAGAAACTGATCCCCTGCTCTACTCAGCTGTGACTTTGACCCATTCTTCCACACAAACTCAAACCAGGAAGGTTCTGCGGGTCCTTTCTGTGCACTTTTCTCTTTTTGAAGTTATTTAGAAGTGCTCCTTGACTCTTAGTAACTCATTTGATTCTTCTTTTGACTCTTTCAAAAGTATCATGATAGGCACCTGACCATAGCTGGGAAATTGTGAAATTATGTTATTTTATTTACAAATTATGGCTCCAACACTGCTAACTGGAACATTCAGAGGTTGACAAATGCCGCTATTACCGCTAACAGTGTGTTTTGCAGCATTTTTAAGGAAGGTATCTTTGCTCTTACGCTACTGCTCTATAAAATACTATAATTTAATGCAATTTAATTCAGTAATACATTATTAATCCCAAAGGAAAATTAAATGTTGTAACTCCTGGAACCTATTCCTGAGCCTGTAAAAAAACACTCACTTCGATAAATAATTTAAACCTTTCTCTGTTGTCCGTAGTTGTACCCTGCCACAGGGTCTCATTAACAAACGCAATGACATTAAGGGTAATAAAGGAGATTAAATGCAAAGATTTGGCACACTTTTTTGATTTTAAGTAAAAATGCCCTTAAAACCAGTTTAATTTCTTGTTCTCTTTTTGTTGGTCTGTTACGTTAAAAGGCCACTGAAGCTTGTGGTTATTATGTGAAGAGTTGTGAATGTGTGAATGCTTTTTGCAAAGCACTGTTTATTTTTCTTTCCAGTAGCACGAGATTAATTCTCATATATCAGATCTCTTGTCTATGATATGACTGAATTTAAAGTTGATATGATGATGAATGTAACATGCAATACTCAGTTTGAAAAGGAATTCACTTTTCACAAAAGTTAAACATTTATAAAACATAAATGAACAACATTGATTTGGGTAAATTAACGTTTTATGGGAAACACATCAAATGACAACTGGTGACTTTTCTTAAAATGTGGAGAGTGCAGAGAATGGATAAAGCTCCAAAATCCAAGATTTTGGAGCTTTATCGTGATGCATTAAATCTTTTAATGCATCACGCATTAGATGCATTTGCATCTTATGTACACAAGAAAAAAACAAACAAAAAACAAACAAACAGAAACTTTCAACACATAGAATATAAAGTAAGAGTAACATGCTTCCTTTAAACTGTCTAGTTAAGCACTAATAAAAACAAATCTTGAAAAGGAAACCAAACAGCCTGATCTAAAAAGTCAGCTAAAGAGTTTCTGATTTTATCACATTCTGTACTTCTTGCAACTAATGGATGGGGGGAAGTGTGACAGTTCATGTCAAATAATATGTTAAAAATCTGTTATAGATCACTATTCTACGGACGCACAACATGACATATATCCATAAACCTAAACTCAGATCATTGCTATTTCATCATTACGGTGCAAATGTGTGAGAAATGGATTTGTTTGTCAATAAGCTCTGCCCTCCCACTTTGAGTTCCCCAAAGATAAACTGTTCAACACTGCCATCCAGTGGCCATAAGATGAAAAGCACCATCTCTATTTTTCTCCACATCACACATGACACTGATACTCAAAAATGTTTTTTTTTTATTTTCTACGATTACAGTTTGACAACACACAGATATGTCCTTCTTCCTTGAGTGCTTGATGTCTACTAGAGTTGATTCATGTCTACGGGTTTTAAGTCTTGTTGTTGCTGGAAGAAAAATGACTTTCCAATAAAAAAAAATCATGCATGTCACAAAAAGGCACATCTATTAATACTCTTCTACAGTGGACCAAAAGTGTGGGGTGACAAGTGTTCACCTTGCCTATGCGTGACAGGATGCGAGCTTGGTGATGCTCAGCGCCGGATGCGATGCTGACAGGTAACGGTCGGCTTTTGAAGAGGATCTTGGCAGTATTGCATCGAGAATGGTGATTTTCGGGTCGGCTCAGTGCTTGAGAGGCCCAGGAAGACATGAGATTCTGTTGTCTGCGTTGCAGCGAAAACTCGTATTTCAGCAACGGAACCCAAACAAACAACTTTGGTCTTTTTAAGTAATGTAGGGTGAAATGAGAAAGGGGGGGCAGAAAGCCTTGACACATTTTAGAGATGTTTCTAATGAGTTCCCTCCCACACACATACAAAAAAAACAACTTTCTAAAACCAATGCAACATGCAACTTATTTTGTCTCCCTCTTAGCTCCTCAGATGAGCTAACTGCTATGCAAAATATGTCATAAGAGCAAGGTTGCAGTGGATCTTCAGATAACAGAAACTGAAAATGACTGGAAACAAAGACACGAACCAAAGCATGCAAACGTGCCACGACGCCACCTCTTCTAATTGCAATCCATTAGAAAACAGGGTTTTCATACAGAGATCGACATTTGAGATGAGAGGACTATGGCTGAGCAAGAGCATCAACATGGTGTGATAATCTTTAACAGTAACACACATTGTTTTACCAATAAAAGGTGGATAATGCGACGTAATATTCAGATACAAAGAAGACAACAGCTTACGCGGACCGAAATGCGGTGAGGAGCTACAGTAGTTTTTTTTTTTCTTTTTATGTATATCTATCCGACTCTCATTTGGCAGGAATGAGTAAAGGAAACACTTAAGGACACACTGAGACAAAAAGTGCTTTAAATATATACAGACTACTGCTTAGTGACAAACACACAGTGCTATCAGAAACAAACATTAACTGATTTTCAGTCAGGTTATATCTCAACACACACAAAATGACGGCAATAAAACACACACTCATGCAGTATTTCTGAAGACTTCGAAAAACCTTAGCACTTAACACAGGAAATAAACACGCTGTTAACTCAGATTATCCAGTCATACACACGGTCCCATGAGAAAAAAATACATAGACTTTTCAGTCAGTGCGTACGTTTGTTTTTTTTTACTCCATTTTATTATCAAAAGATGACACGGAACACAAACAAACACATACGCATCGTAGTTGTAGATTCTCTTTAAAACATGCTAATATTTACATCATCTTGTAATTACATGCTGTAGACTATTAACAACTCGGCGTAATGCATAAGTTCTGCAGCAGACGGTAGCAGTGTGGATGAACCCACTAGCGTTTTCAACTTTATTTGGATACTTCAGACATGAAGGCGAATTTATACTTTAGGAAAGGTGAAAATAAACCCGAGCTTCGTTCTATCAAGGCGTTTAATGGGACATTTTATCTAACTACTGGGTTTACACAGATCTGCCTTTATTTGGCATAAATCCCTTTCTCTGAACTGTGTTTCAGTCAGAGGAGAGAAACTTTTAGCTATCAAAAAACTTCTATTTTTTTTTGTCGGGCAGGAAAAGGGAACAAACAGATGTAATCAATTAAATCAATGGCTCTTAAAGTAAAATACCTTGTATATATCTTTGAATTACTGCCATTAAAATTTTAAGATTAGGGTTTTGTAATGCTTAATACACACAAACTGGTATTCAGCGGGGGAAAAAAGCATTTTCTTTTCTTCAAACCTATGTACGTTAACACAAAGCACAACTCGTGTACGATGAAGCTGTGACACTGGATCACAAACCTTATGTTTCTGACTGAGCAACTCCTTTAACCAAATTCACCGTGAAGCATGACAAATGCTAAAATCTTCAGGGTTGTTTTTTGGTTCTAGCCCACGGTCCAGGACCTGTGTGCTGTATTGCATGTTTGACGCAGCAGTTGCCATGTTAATAATCTACAAAGTTCCATTTTATACATGAATTCACATTCAATTAAAAAGAGAGGCTACATTTTACATGTCTGATCCTCCTCTCTCTAAAAAAAATAAAAATGTTTCTCCTTTGACAGAGAGTGCATGTTAAGTACCACACATCAACCAAAGACGTACTAGAGCCTCCAGACTAAAACAAGTTTGTAATAGCAGCATTTGAAAAGAAGCAAAATGTACTTGTTTGAGCATAAGTGGGAATCCCTCTGGTGTCCAACCTTCTTTCATAGATTTTAACATCCATAGGGTGAACACAGCCCAAGAGTAAATTCAGATGGCACAATCGTAGAGTCGCTTACATCCCTACAATAAGGTTCAGCCTTTTGAACGTAGACAATAAAACCAGTTCTATGTGTCAAACATCAAATCAGGAAGGCACACTCATATCCCCACTCTGCGTCTGATCTGCCATTTGTGTTTCAACCTTGAATGCATAGATGGGAGACAAACAGGCAACTCTCAGGCCAGGCCATTTGTCATCCTTGCCAATCTGCGAATGAAATTTTGACATATAACTCATGAAAAGAAACTGCAGCACTGTTTGCTGCATTCAGTGACTTCCGTTCTAGACATATCTGCTGACGCTAATGGATGTAAACCAGCCCTTTACTCCACACTATCACACTTTCTATTGCAGGGCATAGCACACTTATAAGCAACGTACAATACCGGGTATGCTGTGCGCAGAGCAGAGGGGGAGGTAAGTAAAGCATGCTCCATAAACTAAGCTAATCTTTAACATTATTTTCACCCATTTTCAGCACCCTGTAAATCAGCTTCTTCAAATCAAAAAGACCAAAAAAACAATCGTTCAAAAACTACTGACCTAACAACTCGCCACTAACTTTCTTGGCACGAACTGAGATCTTATGCTTGAAAAGAGTTTCCATCAACTTAACTGTGTGTAACGGGTTATCCTAAGATGTCTCTTTTTTTGCTGAGCAGGATTTATGACGAGTAGTCATTTGTTAAGTCACAGGAATCATGCAAAGTAGGGATGAGTTTTTCCGAGTAAGAGCAATAGGTGGCTGATGAGGCTTGTTATTTCTTTGCTGCCAGCGCTGCTAGCTGACCATCGATATCCTCCTCTGGCTGCAGCGGGTGCCACTGGGCAATTGGGCGGCGGGGATTAGCCAGCATGTCTGACCAGTGCTTCAGACCCAAGCCTGTGGCCTTGCTGCCAACAAAGATCTTCCCAATGGCGTCGTTCTTACCTATCTTGTCGTAATCAAACACTGTGATAACCACCAAGATTTTCTGGTAACAAAGGAAATGGGGAAAAAACACAAGATATTTCATTAACATTTGGGCAACTCAGCCACTAAATATACATGTTTTCCTTCACCATTGTAGCTTAGCGCCACTTAAATAGATCTTTATTAGGTCACATTAGCGCAAGAGCTAAATAAAAGGAGCAATAAGCGATATTTCACCACTAGGTGGAGCTTGAGCACTATCTGTAGACCAAAACAAGATTTGCATCAAGCCACGCCTCTTTCTGACTTGTCCAGGACTCTGAACCCATTTCACCTTCTCACCCATCAGCTCGTATGAGCTTAATTGCTTATTTGCAAAGGATAACTACACAGCAAAACAGCATCACCTTTCAGAGGAACACGTCTAGTGAAGAAGTAAGTAACTCATGACTTTATAAAGCTGTTAGCAAGAGAACGTTTTGACACGATAGGCGTGCTCTCCGCCATTTTGTGCCAGGCGGTGGCATTTTATAGGGCAAGGAGTGGGTAAGACCCTAGTGGCAGCTGTTCACGTGCACGTACGTGCACACGCGGCCGGCCCGGCTATGGAAACAAGAGATTGGAGAACAAGACAGCGAGACAGCAGATAATGTGTAACCATAGTCAATCTAAAAAGATACCTTTAGTTCTTCACAAAACATTTTTTTATTCTTTCTATCTAAAATAATGAAATTTTGCTTTCTGCTTCTTTAAGGAGGAATGTGTTACTGGCTATATCCGTTCAGACTGTTACAGACGTATAAAAGCCTTTGTCTACCATGGTAAATGGTAAATAGCTCATACTTGTACAGCGCCCTAACTAGTTGTCAGTGTTTCACACTAGAATCAGTCATTCACACCCTGACAGTGGTGAGCTTTGTGAGAAGGACACAACCGCTGAGATGGTCAGAGCGGGGGATTGACCCGGCAACCGGCCAATTGCAGGACAAACTTCCTAACCCGTGTGCCAAAGTGTCACTGTCGCACCATGAAAAAAGTCTGACTTTTTAAGGGAAAACTTTTCTTGCTAGACCTTGAAAAGACAATTTCCCTGAGTAATCAGCTCATGATTTCTGAATATGATGTTATCTGTGTGTCAAAAGTAATTTCATGGGCCTTTGATCACTCCAACTCAAAAGCCATTTGCCTAGTAGTAAAGAAAAAAAAAAAACTCAACTTTATAAGGGTAAACTTCAAATCTCAGTCAAATATATTTCTAAAAATGTCTCTCAACGGGATTCAGAATGTCATATTGGACTTCTACTGTACCTGCATCTGTTCCAGTGGGATTTCAAAGCTGAATGATTCATTGTAATATGGATTCAGGGTGTTCTTCTTCACAGTTGTCTTCTTTTTCTTCAAGCGCTTTCCTCCCTGCAGTAACTGGATCTTCACATAGGGATCTGGATATCAGATTAGATAATGAGAAGGGAATAACTTTTTTCAACTCGCTGAGGATAAATGTCGCTTTCGTATGTGAAAAGCTTTTTCTTTGTTTCTTCTTTTTTTTTGCAAACTAAGGTTCCTGCTTTTAGTACATACAAATTTACATGAAACTAACATCTTTGGAGAAAGCAAAGTCAGAATTTACATCTGACTTTGCTACATCTTATGAATCAGCACCTTTTCCCAGTAAAATTGCTGCAATCCAAAAATAGCTTTACCGGACAAGCCACAGGCATCCATCTTCTTCAGATTCTTTGCCTCCAGGATGCAGACGGTGAGCTTTCCAGCAGTGGGGACATAACGGAGGGAGATGCAGATGTCCCCAAGCTTCTCAGGCTGAGCAGCCACCGACAAGCAAAGAATAAAGAAAAGCAGAGGGGCTCATTAAACAACAACAAACTGCCTGTTGTAAAGCAAATTCATACACACAAATGCCCTCTCTTCTTTCTCTCTTATCAGGGTTACACACACACACACACATATATATATATATATATATATATATATATATATATTTTTTTTTTTTTTTTGTTAATTGATGTATTAATTAAGTATTTTTTTATATATTTTGTAGTCAGGTGAAGCTTCCTTGGGTTTCTGTTTTATTTGGAACCTTTAATAAGGTGTAGACTAGAGGTTCGAAGAGTGTAGCTTGCCCGACACTTAAAATGGAAAATGTCAGCATGCCATGTGTTAAAAGAACACATTTCATACAATCGGCTTAATCTGTAAGATGATTCACCTCGCAAAGTTAAACACAATGTTGCTTTATAACAGGAGTCTGCAACCTTTACAAGCCAAAGAGCCATGTTTCCCCTCAGTCTAGGTGAATAAAACTCATTTAGGGCTGCAAATTTTGCATGACCTTTTGAAAAAGACAACTTTAAATTTTCTGATAAATAGCTCCTATGTGACATTTGCAGTACTTTTTAAAGAAAGCGCTATTTTATTTGTAGTATTTAGGTTTTAAAATCACAAATAAACATAAGTTTTGCAACAGGAGGATGCATGCATTTGCTTCTATTGAATGCTGATATTTGTGGAGGGTCCAAATAGAAACTTTTCTATAAAAAAAAAAATCAGTTCTGATGAGTTGATAAAGTGCATTATAACTTTTCAGCTGTTGAAGCTATTCAAGACAAACTGAACATCTCTTGGGTAAAATTTGTAACACCAATTAGTTTTTGCTGCATCTCTGCATAAGTCAGATTGACAGTAAATAGCCTCTAATGGACACATTTGAAACAGACGATGGTGTGATGGAGCCGTCGGTTCTGTTTGCATCTACATTTTTGTGAATGCGTTCCTCTCTAATACTTGGGTTTAACACATTAACAGAAGCATGTTGTTTCATGTGTTTGCATTTTATGCAACTGTGGAAACAGAATTTTGCCAAAAATGTAGAAAGAGGGGTTTGAATAAGCTTAAAGCATAAATGCACCTCCTCTTGATCAGCACTCTCCAGGTCCCGCCATTCTTCATTAGGACGTCCAAAGTCAATGGTGTTCATGGGGATCTTCACTTCCCCGATGACGTCATGCTTGGAAAATCTGTCATAGTCGTACACTGACATTGTTAGGATCTTTCCACCCAGCTCCTCATAGGGCACCTGATGGAAAGAAACAGAATGGGTTTTCAAGGTAACTATTTCCTCTTGTTTTGTAGATTTCAGGAAACATGTTATTGTGGTCAGAGTTGATTTTATTCTGAACTTCATTAAATGCAATGTGATGAAATCATTGAAATTAGGGGGAGGGGGGAAAGATACACGTGAAAATATGACAAATGACAAAGAGCTGAAAAAAGTGACAATCTATCAATCAAAGAACGAATTTATATTGATTTTGCCAATTTCAAATGTACACCACAAAAATACACAAGGAAACAAATTAACAAATGTACCCATTCTGATGTAAAGGCTGTTAAACTGAACGTGAAAAGAGGTTTTGATATTGTAACAGATTTTAAGTCTTAATTTTGGGTTTCTAAACACAATTATACTCTCACACATTTTTCTTCTTTTTCAATTTGCAAATTGGTTCAGCTGCCAGCATAAACTAATGGTACTCTGGGGGGCTTGTTAGCAAACAGTGCAGAGAGAAAGCTGAAACTGGTTCAAGGATCTTTATAATCCTGATGGTGGGGGGACAGTGGTAGTTCTAGACCAAATTTACCCCAAGGTGGGCCCAGAGTTTTTTCAACAAAAAAATTAAATGATAAAACAGGGCAATATTTAATCGTTTAATAACATTAAGTGAGCCACTTGTGGCTCTGGAACTGCAGGTTTAAGACCCCTGATCTAGCAGGTGAAAACTGTGAACCCAGCTCAATACGGCTGAAGCTAAAAGTGAAATGCCTGAATTCTTTTAATTCTTGTTAGACTAAAACTGTAAAGGTAAAAAATAAAATCGGTCAAAGTGACCAATTACTTATAATTTCTTCACCAGTGCATATAATCATAAGAAGTGTATTTAATGTTATGTTTTTAGTAAAGGGGCAATGACAAGAGCCATGACCAGTTCTACAGGGGTACTGGCCCCCGTTGGCCCCTGTCTAGAACCGCCCCTGGTGAGGGACAGTTTGGAGTGACCATTTCTGTATTAAAATACTAACTCAGTCTCTATGTTCTTGGAGTTGCAGGTTATCAAACCGTGGGAAACCTACCTTGAAAACAAAGGTCTCATTGAAGACTGGATTCAGGGTCTTCTTGTGCACTTTGGTGTCATACTTCTTCTTCTTATCGGGGAAAAGAAGGACCCTAACGTAAGGATCAGAGGTTCCACCAGAGTCCATTGACATGAGATCTGCAGCTTGAAGGATGCCAACGGTCAACTGTGTACAGATTGTATGAAGAAGAAAAGTTATGGAGTTATTATTCTTTTTTTGAAATAGCTCAAATGCTTCAATGTTTAAATCTATGACGTGATCTGACAGTTCCAACTACATGGATCTTTGTTAAAGGCAGGTCAGCTTGGACTGTTTTTATGGGGTTAACTACCAGAAACTTGTGCACACTTTTTCCCATGTACTTAAAAATGTTTCTTTTTACCAGTTCTTAGAAGTATATTTATTCTTAAAGAGTTATTGTTTTCATTCTATCACACTTTTAAAGCTTTGCAATTAATTTAAAAGTGACGACCACAGACCTTTGTATTCTCAAAGTCATAATCTATAGAGTATTGGAGCTTTCCCAGCTTTTCTTCTTCTTTCTCCTCTTCCTCTTTCTCCTCCTCTGTCAGTCCGGTCTCTCCTTCTTCTTCGTCGTCATCATCCTGGAGTTTCTGTGGCGTGAAGGTGAGAAAAATAAAGTGTTGCATGAAATACTGTTAAACGCAGATTTGCACCACAGGGATTCCTCACAACCATCAGCATGCCACAGACACTGGAGCTCCAGGAGTTTTCACATGGGAGATACATGTCTTGGTTAGGACTTACCTGCACAAGACCTCATGATCAAGACAAAGTATTCACAGTTTCAAAGAGGAGGAGATATAAGTTGGTTTCGAATGTGTTTCTAGTTTTGTTTATCCCTCACTCCTCGTCCTCTCAGTATTTTTGGGTCTGTGGGCATTTCTTTTGACATGCTTGAGCAGAACAGTGACAGCCAGAGTCTTTGGAGGCATTGCATGCTAGTTCAACTAAGGGCGCTAAAAAACAAAATAAAAAAGAGTTCTCCTGTTTGTCAAATGTTAGATATCACTAAATGAACAGTGATGCATGTTCAGATTAGATCCCAAAGGAACTAGCTTCCATAGTTTAGAACAGAATTACAAAATTATAAAACACAAAATACTATGCACAGAGATTTATATTTGAACAGCCAAGATAAACATAGCCAGTTTCTAGAAACCATGTACACATTATAGTCTCAATCACAAACCATTATTTTTATTGGACTGGCATCCCCTGTGTCTCACAGATCTGGTTTCAGAGACTAAGCACTTAAGGTTTTTTTAGAAACCTGGATAGACTACACTGATTAATACTGCAGTTTCTGAATATTTTATATATATATATATATATATATATATATATATATATATATATATATATATATATTTATATATAAATGTTTTTGTGTGTGTGTGTATACGTTACGTGTATACGTTATGTACAATAACAAAAAGAGAGATGCCTTTTAAAGTTAACTGTAAAATGTAATTAGCGTAAATAACCCCGGCCCCCATTTATTCCCACTTAAAATGGCTAAAATCTTGCATAGAGTATTTGATGAGAATAATATTGCTCAATACTTTAAATGAGACCTACCTTATTTAAAATTCAGACTTTTAGTTTGATGTGCTCCTTACTGTTGAAATGAGAGTGAACACCATGGATAGATTAAAACAAAGATGTGTGAGGCTTTTAAAAGGAAGGTGACGGCAGCTTATAAGCGTAGTAAATCATTTATTCTATGGGATGGAAGAAAGTCAACTGGAATACATTCAAAACCACTGCTAACATGACCTCTATCTAACCTAGAAGAAACCTCCAGTACCTCTACAGTGCCATCATGGGGCCTACAGCACAATCTTGCTGCTGTTGTTGTGAGTGGATGCCTGTACAATCAGAAACAGCACTGCACATGATTAACTTTCATGAAGAGATGGTTATAGAGGTGACCATCTGGGACTGTTCAGGTTTATAATCATGGGGGGTATTACTATTAACTGAAGTGAAAGACTGAAACTCACAAGGTCATTTGAAATTCTGGAGTAAAAATGATTCAACAACTGTAAACATGAAAAATAAGGAGTTTGGATATGTCCATGGTTTCTAGAAATGGAAAAGTGAAAGAAAAAAAATACTTCTACTCAGTAAAATTGGAGATCATTAGGACCCGTGTTAAGCCTTTTTAACCCATTAATTATGTGGCTCAAAACATCACTTTTAGCACCCATCTTTTTCACAGCAAAGTGTTAAGAATCGCAGGGCACAGCCACCTATTTGCATGCTTAAATAATTGTTGCTGAAGTTAATTTCGTAACCGATTAAAAACACTCTTTTCAAAGTGATGTTGACTTAGTTATCTTATTTAGTGCCATTAGATGTCTCCACGTCCTCCGATCTCTATGAGTATTGCCATCAAAAGGTTTGTTTTTGTTTGTTTGTTTTTTGGTTCTTTTTTTTTTTTTTAAAGCCATGTCATGCAACTGCATGTGGTCATGCAGTTTCATCATCACCATTTCCATGTCTCCCAAACAACCAACCATGCCCTTCATCACATGCATAGATTAATGGTGTTAACAGTGTCTTGCACATCATTTTGTGAGGTCCAGTTACATTGTCCAACAAACAATGTGTTGAATGGTTAGACTCTCCTCTCCTGGGTTTATGGAGGACATCATAGCTTTCCTATTGTTACATTCTCAGGCTATCATAACAGAATTAACTCAACTAAAGGGGGGAGGAGGGGGAGGGGGCAATGGCAGCAAAGGAAGCTACGACTTTCATTCCATGAAACCCGCCTCTGCCCTTGGGACAGAAGGTATCAACACGAGCAATCCACCTACCGTAGAGCAGGGGTCCACCACAGTCAAGAAACACGAGGCACACACAAGACAGAAACAAAGCGGAAAAAAAGGAGGAGAGCAGAGAGAGGAAGAGATTCAACTCACAAGACACCAAACACACAACCAAAAAAGAGGCGATCAAAACCACCACAACCACAGCTAGGACGAGAAATGACACACCCGAGACGATGAAGACCGACACGTCCGACTCTTAAATCACAGCAAATGGATCACACACAACTGGCAACATCAGCTGAATTATTTTCATTTGTTTTCATTCAAGCAATTCTTTTTCTTTGATAACCAAACACAATTTCCCCTCATAGGGTTCTTCATTTATTGCCACCTCATCACAACGTGTGTCATTTTTCACCACAGGGTCACGATAGAGTACGTCACATTAAAAAACAACAACAACATCAAATAAACGGAGGGGACGAGAGCTCTCCTTGCGTCCTTTACTGCCTGGCCTAAAAGAGCTGCTGGTGAAAAATCAAACTTGGTTAGCCAAACTTATTCAGGGCCAAATATGTCAGAATTTACAAGAGAAAATGTAATAATGTACACAAGAAAGAAGGAAGCTTCCAACTTTTTGCTACGCTGACTGTCAGGGGTGTAGGAAGCTCAATGCGTCATACCTCGCCACCCTGCATGTTCTTCATGTTGAAGCCGTCCTTGCCCTTCTTTCCTTTCTTGTTCTTCTTCTTCTTACAGCAGCATTTCTTGATTATGCAGAAGCAACAAGTGAGGACGAGCAACGCCGCCACCACAGCAATAGCAATCAAGGCCCATGGAGGAACTGGTTTGAAAAGGCAAAGGTTAATCATCATAATTCGACTGTAAACTTCTTGCCAGTTTTTTTTATGCCAGTGTGGTGTAACTTACGTGGGATTTTGTCAATTTCATTCAAGAATTTGCTTTTGATCTCCTCAAACATGTCATTCTTGCTAATCTCTGTGTTGTTGGAGCCTGAAGTGTCCGCAGCAGTGGTGGAGATTGAGACCGAGGAGGGAGTCACGCTGACGGTGGTGGCACCAGTTGGCTCAGCCGCCGCAACGGCCTGAGACTTTTTGAACAGGTTGAACTTCATTGTGATGATGAGAGGCTATGTCCCTGAAACACAAAGGATGGGCTAAGCAATCGTGCACATGGCTACAAAGGCTTTAAAGGTAAATTCTGTAAACATTTAAGAAAACAAATCCACTTGTTTGGGTTGTGCAGATCAGTGATTTAAACTATCCAGCTTCTTATAATGTCTTTAGACCCATTTTGATTTTATTATGTTCTTGCTGTGAAAAAAAATTATATTTGATGTGCCAAACATATTCCGTCCGAACCGTCGGTCTCCCATGGTGCCTATAATCCCAATGATGTTGTATATTATTCAGCACAGTTGTTTTTTAAAATACACATATAACTAAAATCTAAAAAAAAAAAAACAGCTTTATGTTCAAGATGATTAGCTATTGTAAGTTTATTTTTTTTTTTGTTTGAATCCATTTTTATGAGTAAAGAATGTGAATGTGAATAAATTTCAACCTTTTGGGACCCTAGAAAATAAAAAATAAATGTCGTTAAAGACTCCACAATTAATTAAGCAATTGGAAATAGATGGATAGCAATCTAACCAGACATAGACAAAACTGAGACTACACTCAAAAGGACTACAAGATCAGCTATATATATATATATATATATATATATATATATATATATATATATATATATATATATATATATATATATATATATATATATATATATATAAAGTGAAGTCGCTTATTTGGGCTCTAAAATAAGTGACGACAATCAGGAGACCTGCTTGCACTACAGACACTACTACAGAGTAAAATCAGCTGAAATATCCCTCTGCCATAGGAGCCGAGGGAGTAAAGGCAGAGGGAGCAACTATCTTCTTCAGTTCACAGCTGCAATAATTGGTGATAACTGCTGAAAGTAGATTACGTGGTGCAGATCACCATTTTGAGCAGAGATTGGTTCAGAAAATTAATTTTTACGTGCTGATAACATTGCAGAAACCCAGCCCATAAACCATACATTAATGCTTCATTAATTTGTCTTTGTATTTGACAAACTAAGGCTGAATCACATTGACAAATTAAATACCCTGGAGTTACAATGTCAGTTTCCCAACAGTTCTCTTTCAAGGGTGTTAAGCTCCTGCCCCAGTTGCAAGCAAAATGTAAGACTCTGGAATGACCTGGAAATTTAAAACCTTTTTCCAGGCTTTAAAAACAGCATGCAAAAATATACAAAGCAATTATTGTTGTTGTTGTGTAAGCTCAGGATTAGATGTATGAGAGAGTGTAAAAAAATGGACATTGAAACTTGCGACTTTATTAAAATGTACAATTTATTAATTTATATGTATGAACAATAAAAATAAACAATGAAACTTACGACTTTATTAATTTATTAATTTATATGTATATGCGTAACACCATGTCTATGTTTGTTTAAGAGGCGAAAAAATATCTGGATGTGAAAACAAGTATTTATGTACACATATGTTTACACATTGTGTAAACATCGGGGCGTTATGATTAGCGATTTAGCCATTATAGGCAAGAGTTTAACATTTTATGGCACCAGGATGTTTTCATTTCAATTCTGAAAAGTGCTTGAAAAATTAAAAATAAAAATTGTACGAGCATGTTTTTTATTAGTGTCATTTATTGCAATATTGCATATTAAGATGCCCAAATAGGCTTTTACACTTTCAGAAATAAAAGGATAAAATAGGGATTAATTTGCAATTAATCTTGAGTTAACTATTGATATTATGTGATTAATTGCGATTAAAATGTTTAAACCCCAATGTATATATACATATATATATATATTCATATATATATATTCATATATATATATATATATATATATATATATATATATATATATATATATATATATATATATATATATATATATATATATGTCTCCATCTGACATGATGGAGACATATGACTCGTGGTGAAAACCCTGAGGTTTGAAAAACCAAAAGTAGAAGATATCAATATGTTGTGACATAACAGCCGTAAGAATGGTCTTACTAGTGCATCTTGACAGCTGACAAAATTAAGTTAGTTCCCAAGCTCCCAAGCTTCTCCCAGGGTGTGACAGTTTATTACACTGTTGCACTATTAAAATGCACTGCCGAGCACAATGGTGCCAGCGTTCTGCTCTCTAATTGAGTAATGTTGCTTGGTTGCAAGGCAAAAAGAAAAAAAGAAAAAAAAAAACGTTTCCCATCAAGTATCTGGCAGCATCACTGTTCTCTAATTAAGAGAGGCAATAAAGAGAGATCCTGTGCAAACTAAGGAGTTTCTTCACCTTTTGGTGACCATTCTCAGAATATTAAAAAAACTCAGATAATTACTGAATAGTTTGGCTATTTGACTACTATTGAGAAATATGTTTATTTCACTGCAGTATGATACATACTGCATATAGCCTGGCTGTGGAGGCCACCTTTCAGCTTCTGTGCTCACCACAAGACCAACGAAGCAGCTGAGAATAACTGACAACTCATTATGGAGCCACACTGCCTGGGGGTAAAGTAACAAAACAAAAACATGTTTTGCAGCAGCATGAAAATAATACGTAGTCAAGCAAGCGCAAAGACAATTAATCCCACAGTTTGTTTTGTAATTATGATGCTAAAGAGCTAAAACTGAATTTATGTGATAGTACATGTAAATCCATTCATGCAGGTGTGATCAAATTAAATGAATAGATAAAAGTGAAATAATCTATGTTAGAGTTAAATTCAATTCAATTTATCATATAGGAGCAATTCACAACACATGTCATGTCGAGGCACTTTGTCAATCATACAGACAGGTTGGTTATAGTTTTCTCTCTAAGGAAACCCAGCAGATTGCATTGTGTCGTTCACTTTGCAGCAATCTCTCATACCAGGCATGCATGTAGCGACAGTGGAGAGGAAATCTCCTCTTTAACAGAAAGAGCCCTACAGCAGAACCAGGCCCAGTGGTAGTTGAGCTTAGATATAGTTGAAAACATGAGGTTGAGTATACAAATGTCTGTGCGTAAACATTTTTTTTCTAACCTTACGGTGTCTACTAGTAATAGCAGTAGGTCACAGGAAACAAGAAAGTGAGATACAGTGAGTCTGTTGGGAGAAGCATTGTGGTATATGAGAACATTTAATTACCGATATAAAGTAAATTATCTCCAAATGCCCAACACAGTTACGTCTCTTCCCCCTTATGGGTTCACAGACAACGGATCAATGGTTATTGTATTCCAGAAATGTGCAGCGTAGCGTATGTCTCGGAGTAGCGTGCCTCAAAGTCCAATTCCCTTTTTTTCCTGTACACTACAAACATGTGATTAGGCCCCAGAGATCATTGTTACAAAGCAATCCTGACATCCTCCATCAGCAATCCAGAACGGCTCAACGCCTGTCTATAGCTCAGGTGACCAGCCTGTCGAATAACCACCTGGATTCAGGCCAAAACATGAATCCGTGCCCAAATCATGAGCCAGAGGACGGTATGAATGCAGACTTCTGTCGCTGAGCTGCTTTGCCTTATTGATGTGAATAAAGTTGCAGACACAAACATATTACTACAGTCCCACTTGACCACAAAATCATTACCTTTGACATACGGCAAACAGGCTAAGAAAACATTGTAAATATTGATCTACTGCCTAAAGAACTTAGTTTTCAGATGTCTATAACTTAAACCCTGAGCTTTTCTTATTTTATTAGAAAAACAGTACACCCAAACAAGTTCTAGCCAGCTTCTGTTGTTTTGGGCCTGAATTCTTACCTGTCTACTACAATCGCTCACTCCATACCTGCCTGAGATTTTACTGTCTGTGACAACAAACCAGCGGCACTCGGCCGAGGAAAGAGAGAGGCACCGGCACATTGTCATCGCTAAATATCCTCAGGTGCAGAGAAGGTAGTCATACGTGAATAGTTTTATTAAGTAAACGCGCTTCATTCTCACATTCTGGTTCCATTCGGGTGATGCAACGCTCCTGAATCAAATCAAATGAAGTGAACGCTATCAATCCAAAAAAAAAAAAAAAAAAAAAAACAACCACTCACCAGTCAGACGAGGTAGTCCGCCCCCGTGAAGTGGCCCATTCAATAAGTGTTTGGGATACAGTTCCTCAGAGCTGTGGCCACATAGTCTGATCGCTCCCATTAGCAGAGACTGCAGTCTCCTCTCACTTCTCTCCACTGCAGCAATACACCTCCTCCTCCTCCTCCTCCTCCTCCGTCCAACGCTCACCATCTCCCCCATATTCCACCCTCCCCGTCACACACCTCCCCGCTTCCACTCTCCTTCTCCCTCTATGTACTTACGTACGCAACCTCTTTACCTCGTTCTCCCCATCCATCTCTGTTTCCCCCCAGCCTCATTTGCGATGCTCCTCACACAGCTGATTGCAGCATGCCACTTCTGTCTGGGATCCGAGGGCAGTTAGAAGAGATCAATAAGCACAAGCTCCAGGGTAAGGGCCATCTGAGCACGGCCAGTTTACAGAAGTGAGGGGGGGAAACAAGCAAAATATCCATCAGGAATGCTGACAAACTCCTGAGGGCCTGCAGACTGTGCCATACCAGCCCTACTACGGGTATTACATTAAGCTGATATAATTAACTGGATTGTAACAAATGGTCTTAGAAATGTGATTTAACTTTCCACAGAGGCATCTCTGTGTTATTATGCCAAACAGCTGAAAAGCAGAAATGGAAACTTTCCAGTCTGTCAATAAGAAAAATTGGTCTTGATGTCTGAAAGGGAGCCAGCTACAAAGTGTCTTCACACATTTCAGTAGAAGCTAAATTGATGAGCTGAGCCCTCCATGTTTTGCTAACACAACCAAATTGTGAAACCCTGCATCTGTGACCAAGAAACTACTAAAAACTGACTGTACACATTTGGAAAAAGTTGAATTAAACGTGACTGTGGCCGATGTTTCTGTGTCTTCATGAGAAACTGGTGATTAGTGTCTATCATGAATAGAGAGGCGCCAATCTAGCTATTCCTGGCCTGAGGTGTCAGCTTTTCTTCTAGATCTGCCAATTTTGATTTGTTTGTTTTTACTTACCCTCAAATGTCAGAACACATAGAAGTAAAAAGATGGACTGAAGATTATTTGATGATGGTAACAGAAACACAACTACAAAAAATGCATGTATTTATTACTTTGAACGTACAATACATTCAAAATAACCGCTTTTGTGATCTAGCATTCAGCCTTTCCTCCAGTTTTTCTCAAAACATCCCTTCTGTCTCTGCTCACCTTGGGGAAATACCTAAGTGTGTGCACAAGTTGAGCTGACAGCTGGCCTGCATGAGGTGGCATGTAATCTCAGGTTATGATGTAATTCATCCTTTCTGCCACAAGAGGGCGTTCGTCTCCAACAAAACTGCTGCATCACAGATGCAGGACGTTTCTATTTATTTATTTATTTTCTTTGAGGGTAGAGCAAAGTTGAAGACATTTATCATCCATGTTTTCTCCCCAGCCTGTTTTCAACCGCTGAATACATTTAGCAGCAATGCTTAAAGAGCCACGGACGAACAAAATAAATAACGAAATGAAATACTTAAAAAGTTCACAAATATTGTATGCTTCAGTAAACACCATTAATTCGTAGCACAGCATTAAACTACGACTCGACAAGGTAAGGAGTGGATAATTGCAGATGAACAGAACTTCTGCAATTTTGTTCCGGAAACACTGCACAATTTTAACACAAAGTGACATGATTAAGCAGCAAGTTTTTATATCGCCTTTCCCCACTTTGTGCTAATATGGGGCAGGAGTTGTCTCCTTAGCAGAATTATGCTATTCACAGATGCCAGACAACCAAGCTGAAGCTCCATTTATAAGAAACCTGCACAGGCACACACCCGCACAATTTAAACACGACAGACAGCAAGCACCTGCGTTGACTGGAGCAGGGACGTTTGGGCTGAGACGACTTGCCTCCTCTGAGGCAGCAGAAAGGCATGTGGAAAATACTGCACCTCTCACAGCTCCTGCAGGGAGTGCTGCAATGCAGGGGAGTAACGGAACAACACAAAGCTGCAAGGGAGGATTTCCAAAAGTCAGTGCCTCAATCTCCTAAAACCATGCCTCATTTCTCTGTGTCTTATTATTATTATTATTATTATTATTATTATTATTATTTGTTTGTTTGTGTTTGTCTTTTACTTTCTAGTAGGCTTTTTTCATCACATAACCTACACACGCTTCACACATGATTAGGTCAGCATCCATTCACTGGTCAGTCATTACTGCAGTAGTAAACAGGAATCATCACTTCGTTGCAGTTGACTTTATACAGATCACTTCAGTTTTTGCTCACTTGTTCTCTATACACTTCAGATGTTGTTAAAAGCAGCCTTTTTTTGTGCCAATATGTTTTGTTTTTGCTATTGTTTGCTTTTTGGCCTTTTTCAACCTGATTTACAGTTATGTTGACACAATTCTGTCATTTTCTAAGGTTGCCACTCCGATAAACCATGTAATCATTATTGGATAGTATTATTAAAACTTAAAGTAGCTTATTTTCTTTCTCAAAATATGCTTCATAAACTATGAATTATTGTCAATAAAGGAGCTTGGAAGATAAAAATCTACCAAAAACAACCAACCAAACCTATAAACAAAACTAAAACGGAAGGAAGGATAAATCTAAACCTGAACTACCGCACATGTGGGGCAATCCTTACATGGCAGACATTAAACAACAGGAAGACACCTTTAGCAGTAACAGTGAGGCAGTTATATTCAGAATAAATCCTAACAAGAGTATTGTGAATAATTTTGCTCGGTTCCGTTTGGCTTTTAAAATATATCCTGATGTGGATATTTGAACTCACCCAACCTAACTATGTTCCATTTTCAAGTAGGAAAATCAGTTGGATTTGCAATTAACTCTACTAATACATGGTGGTAATAACAATACTATATATATATAACAAAAACCCAATATGCTGCACATATATATATATATATATATATATATATATATATATATATATATATATATATATATATATATATATATATATATATATATATATATATATCCCCATCAATCCATCATGCTTATCCCTTGTGGGGTTGCGAGGGGTGCTGGTGCCTATCTCCAGCACTTAATGGGCGAGAGGCAGGGTACACCCTGGACAGGTCACCAGTCTGATCAGTGCTTCAGTGCTGTCCTTCAGTCCAGCCCTCTCTAGCCATTGGTAGGATTTGGTCATATCAGCCACTCCAGTTATCTGTCGGTGGTACATCCCATGCAGGGGTTTTCCTCCCACAATGGTTCCTTCAGTTCCTTCTATTCCAGCTTTCATTGTTTGAGACATTCACTGAGTGCTTCATCCATTGGGGCCAACTTCCTGATAAATTCCTGGAACTTGGATATTTCATCTTCAACGGTGCATCTGATGCTCACTTGGCCTCTGCCGCCTTTTTTGGGCTTAGTGTATAGCCTGTGGATGCTTGATTTGGGGTGGAATCCACCATCATGGTGAATAGCCTTTGTGTCTCAACATCAGCGGTCTGTATTTCCTCCACTGGCCAACTTATTATCCCAGCACGGTATCTGATTACTGGCAAGGCATACCTGTTGATTGCCTGGACCTTGTTCTTGCCAATGAGCTGACTTCTCAGAACTTTCCTTACTCATTGCAGGAATTTGGCTGTGGCTAATATCCTTGTGGACTCTTCATGGATGCCATTTGTTTGTGGTATTCTAAGATACTTATAGCTGTCATCAACATCTGCTATTCTCCCTTCTGGGAAGCCAATTCCCTCTGTGTGGATTACCTTCCCTCTCTATGTCACCATACGGCCACATTTCTCTAGCCTGAATGACATTCCGATGTCCCTGCCATAGATCCTGGTGGTGTGGATCATGACCTGGTGGTCAATGTCTCGCTCACTCTTAGCATATAGCTTTATGTCATCCATGTCCAGCAGGTGGCTGATAGTGGCCTAATTTCTGAGTCAGTGTCCATAGCCAGACTTGTTGATTATTTGGCTGAGGGGGTTCAGGCCTATGCAGAACAGCAGAGGGGACGGAGAATCTCCTTGGTATAGTCCACATTTGATGGAGATTTGTGCAATTGGCTTGACCTTGTACAGCTTCAGGCATTCCAGGATCCATATGTGTGGCATTGGATCATAGGCTTTCTTGTAATCAATCCAGGCAATGCACATGTTTGTTTGTCTGCTTTTGAGGTCTAGGGTGACTGTTCTATCATCCAGTAGCTGGTGTTTGGCTCCTCTGGTGTTTTTACCTTTACCTTTCTGGGCCTCTGTCATGTGTTGATCAATGTGCCCAATTATCTTAGCCACTACGGTACCTGATAGGAGCGTTCATGTTGTGGAGAGACAGGTTATTGGTATTAGGACTGTTCTGCCCTCTTTCAGCCATTCAGGGTGGGTCCCATTCATCAGCAGTTGGTTTGTTTGTGACACTATGTGGTCATGGAGAGAAGTGAGCTTCTTCAGCCAATAGGCTGGATAATATCCAGGTCGGATGTTTTCCAGTTATTCATGCCTGACAGTCTTTGTTGGATGTCTCCTATTGTGATGTTCACTGGACTGTTTTCAGGGAGATTATTGTGGTTTGATGTTCTATTATTCTATTAACCCATTGTGCATCATTGTTATCTTTCTCCCATATCCCTTTCCAGTGTCTTTTGTCCTAGTATATATATATATATATATATATATATTCCGAGATTAATACATTTATTAATATATATTTATATATATATATATATATATATATATATATATAAGATTAATACATTTATTAATGAAGGCCTATTGAGACTTATGAACTTTATAGCTCCACTTCTTGTGACGATAATAGCAAACAAAGGTTGATGTGAGTCATGTTTCATTTGACTATATATCTTAACATTATTACCATTATACTGCTATAATCCAGATGCAGAAGACAGAAACCCTAAGTTGAAAAGCACGCAAACATGGCATTCATTACACAAACAAAACGGCAGACTGGGAGATTCAGTCTCCTACTCAATGATATTAATTTGTTCCTGAAGCACTCTAAATTAATCTGCTGAGAAATATTGATCTTTTCCCTCAAAAGATTATTGAGGTTGGACTCAAACTGTTCGTGCGGAAAAATTTCTCAAGGAAATGAAATTGAAATTCTACGATAAGTAGTACATCCCTTACTGTTTGGGGTTGAATTGTAACCTCTGTTTAGGATGAGGTGAGCTGCTTTGTTCGGTATTTGATGAACAAAATGTTTTGTGCATTTGTCTCAGCTCATTTTGTCTACTCTATTACTTCAGTACAGCTTTCTATGTACCTGCTGTTATTGATATCAGAGGAAGAGGTGTAACATCTATAAATGTGTTGGCTGCTGTCTGAAAGTTCAAACATACTAGGCTTGCAAATAGAAAGAAGGTACAACCTTGCATTATTAATATTGGTAATTGTCTTATGTCAAACCCCATATTTATTAAAGTCTAGACCACTGATAATCTTATTCTGTCCGATGACACTTTTGTGTGGCCAGCCAGTTTTTTTTATTTATCATTTGTTGTACATTCCTCTTTCTGTACTATTGTACCATCTCCTTGTTGTCGACATTTTGCTGCACTTTAATTATCTGTCCTCGTGGCAGACCTTAGATATTACCATTCCCCAGCTGACCACAAAAAGCTCAGACTTGATCAAAATTTTATGACCCTTTGATTGTCTTACACACATAGCGAATTAAGTCCAGGGAAGATTCATCACCTGAGCAACAGGTATTGATAATACTTCTCCAGCACCAGTCATAAATAGAAATCTCCTCTCCTCTTTCCTGTGGGAGTGCTGAGTTATACTGGTTTCACTCGGCCAACACACACGCTAGAAACACCAACAACTGTTTCGGTTTTGCAGGCATCCATCTGCATTTATAAAATATTTATTGACTTTTTTTTTTCTTAAGTTGTCCATCTATAATTTTGTGTTTATACATAATCTACAAGCATGTATAATGAGATAAATATATCCCAATGATTCTTTCAGATGTCCGATGTGTCTATGACTGAGGACAGTTTATATTATACAGTTTAGGGACCGTCAAGGCGCCAGGAGGTCTTAACATTCAGACCTGTCTGTAGGAGGGGCTAAACTGTTCACAACAAGCTCACTTTATATTCAGCAATAGTAATATAGTAATAGTAATATCATCTTTATTGTCATTGAAACATACATTGAAACATACATTACAACGAAATTTGTTCTCTGCATTTAACCCATCACCCTTGGGGAGCAGTGGGCTGCCATGTGCGGCGCCCAGGAAGCATTCTGGGGTTACGGGTCTTGCTCAGGGACCCAGAGTGCAGGCACATCGACATGTGGCAAGGGGAAGCTGGAATCGAACCCACAACCTTCTGATTGCCAGACGACTACTCAACCCATCAAGCCACAGGCAAAATGAAAACACAAGGTTGAGGTGTGTATGGTGTCCTTAACAAATGTAAGCATTTGTGGGGTCTGACCAGTTAAGATTCTTGTATCGACATGACAGAATAAAACCAGTAGACATGCTAGCTCCTCTGTGAATCCAGTTACTGTCTTGATTTGGGTTTTTTGTTCATGTTCTCGGACTGGTTTTGGTGGTGTTCTCACTCCATGCTAATCATCTCCTCCTGCTGCAGCTAATTAATATCAACTCTGCTCACCTGTCACTCTGACTATATATATATATACCTGCCTCATACAGTCACTCTCCACCAGAATGTCTTGTCTTGTCTTGTTGCATGCATGTTGGTTCCTGGTGTTTTCTCAGCGTTCTGCCAGTTTGCTCCTTTGGACCTGTTCTCGTCCTGCCCCCAATAGTTTGGTTTAACTAGTGCTTGTGTACACTGCCTGGAAAAAGTTTCTCCTGGGATTTTTGTGTCTCACTTTTACCGCTCTGGCAACACGTCGACACCTTCTAGTCAAGTCTGGTTCTGCCTGCAACATCGCCTGCTTTGCATGATCAAGTCAACCTCTGCATGCATCGTCTGTTGATGTCCGCTTCTGTCTGCATCATCAGGTCAGCCATCACAGCTATTTTCAGTCATCATTATCATCTGGTCATCTACCTTTTTCTGTTCACCATTCAACTATTCTAAAAAAACAAAACAAAAAAAAACTTTATTAAGATTCACTGTGTCCGGCTCAAATATCGGGTTCTTCTCGTACCAGTTCATTAGTTACGCTGACGTCACACTCTTTCCTCTCCTGTCGTGTGAGCTACTATTTAAAGAAACAATTAAAATAGGGTATAAATAAGAGGAAATTACATTTTACGGGACTTTAAATAATAACCATCTCTCCTTTTATATGCTGAAGAAAAGCTTCCTAGCATGTGATTCTTCCACCACCATGTTTCACTGAAGAGATGGTGTCCATGGGGTGATGTGCAGTGTTGGACTTCCACCACACTTCGCATTTTGCTCATAGGTCAAAAGCCAAGCTTTTGGCCTCATCAGATCCTTATTATGACCGTCTAACAATGGTTTTCTTTGACTCACTCTTCCATTAAAAATCCAGGTTAGTGCAGTTTACAACTAACTGCTGTTCTGTCAACAGATTATCCCACCTGAGCTGTGGATCTCTACAGCTTCTCCAGAGCGACACATTCTGATAGATGCTCTCCTAACCCCCTTGTCTTACTTGCTTGATATAATCCTGATAGAAAACATTAAACTGTGTGGCTGTAATGTAGCAAAATGTGAAAAACGTGAAGGAGTAAGAGTACTATTGTAAGGCACTGTAGATATAGTTTCAAGCAAGTGAGTTATATATTTTGTAGATTGAACAGCCACTCAGATTGGATAGGTGTATTTTGAAAAGGTCTAAGAGAGAATTACATGAAAAGCATCATGCAGGTCAAACTGACAAGAACAAGCCAACTGCCATTACTCCGCTTAGATTCTGTTTACATGATGTTTTCTGGTGAAAACAGAACAGCTTTTGTACCGTTCACTTACACAAGGCCAAATGTGTGTTTTTTTATACAATGGCACAGTTTGAAAATGGGGTCCAGGCTGTAATGGTTCGAAAACATCCCAGTTTCTGTTTTTTTAGGTAAACAGGAAAATATCAAAGACTTCAAAGTCTATGGTGAGACCAGCGGAGCTCCAATGAACGGCTAACACCAAAGCTAACCACTAAGCTAACCGGATACACGCACACTGGCGTTATGTGAGCTTGTCAGAATGACTGGCATGTGGGACAACCAATAGAAAAAGTGATACCCCAGGAAACTGAGGGACAGAGGGAGGTGGCAGCAGGACCAGAACTCTGACAAATCCATCCCTGCTCTTCGGTGCGAATGGCAGTGATTGGTCAGAGTCTTTACAGGCCTGCAGCTCCCACAGATATACAGTAGATTTTTAACCTCCTTTTTCTAAATGTATAATGTATTTACAATTTTCAGGATGGAAGGACCATTTCAGTCAGTAAACCAAAAAGAGTTTCTGAGCAGGATTACCAACCATAGCTTTACGCAACAGTTGAACCTCATCGTCTGTCCACAGGAAAACTTTATTCTCAGCCATCTTGAAAGTTTATTAGTTATGGTGGCTTTTATGCTGTATGCACGCTGACTGCTCTCAAGTGTCATGCAATGACCAGGAGACACATGCATCTGTCTGTTTGGTAAAAAGACGCAACTGCAGTGCAAAAATACAGCATGGGCTCCGCGCTGCATTGGTGGAAATGCTCTATCAGAGCTCATTCTAAGCCTCACCCTCTGTAGAACTGTTTCTGACTTTTTCACAGCTTGCTGGGCATCTGTAGTTACTGCCACTGTTAGCATCAGGAGAGTAGTTTCATTTTTAGTGGATCGTTGTCATGTAAACAGGGCCTTAGAGGGTCTACCAAACAACACAATCAAAACAAAACTTGGCAAGACCAGTGACCTTTTGACCAAATTTAACTGGAAAGTTTAATTGTTTTTAATTCCATTTTTAATTTCATCACTAAGAAATGTTTGTTAGGTATCTCTGTTTTGGAGGAATTATGGTCTGATGGGGGAGCTGAACACATGTGATCTGTGATTGTCCAGTAGTCTACTATTGCACTACCGGCAGGATATATATAAGGAGACGTTTAAAAATTAATGAGCATGGCTAATCCAATGGACCCTTTGGCGTGTTTATTGAATGTACTACCCCAGAATGTTGCTGGGAAAGCAGAGATACTCCTTATATTGTCTTATTCAATAAGATTAATAACATTAACAGAAATGCATCCCACTGCAATGCAAGCACTATAGGCTGAGAGAACTGTCAACACAATGGAGTACATGAAATTAAAATTGCAATATGCACATGTTGCTTGTTAGATATACTCCAGTCCATTGATGGTGTATTTGCATGTCTAAGCCCTTAAAAGGCAACAACAGGATCTGTAAATGCGGTGACACCTTGTAAGAAGAAATTGATCAGCTTTGTTTGTGAGATTGGTGCAACTTTTAAGATGATGCCGGATTGACTGTATTACCAGAAGGCTCACTCACTGCTGCCAAGCTGCGTGACAGGCACATGCACAGGTAGACCCCTAGTCGTACTGAAGCACTTGAGATTTTGCCCTGGAGGAGAAAAATGACTTTTCTGCTGGAGTCCAGTTTTATCCTTCATTAGTTATTATGTAATTGTAAAAATTACTTTTGTTGCCATCATTTTCCCCCCAAAAGTGTTTTGATATTTCAAAGCACATGTGAGAATCATGCATGGGGCTGGCACGGCACACACGAGCCTGCACTTTGCCCCTCTCTCCTCCTCCTCCACTAGCCAAACCACTCTGCGGCTGCCACACTTCTCCTCTGACCTGTAACATCAGACATACAGGTAATATCCATGTTTTGTGGAATCTCCTAACCTGACTCTAGCCAGATGGATTTCATTCCACAGAGCTCCACACTGCTCCACACATACATTTGGAATCGCTGCCATTGGCTCGTCCATATTACCACATAAAATGGACACACAAATCAGGATCGCCGGACAGGATTTTCGTAGATGTGACCTATCAGAGAAGCGACTGTTTGGATTCAGTCAACAATGGCGTCTCGTAGCGAGGACGCAAGCGGTAAAATTGATGCTGTGCATAATGTAGCCTTTTTAGGCAACTGTGGCGTGATGGGTTGAGTAGTCGTCTTTCAATCAGAAGGTTGTGGGTTTGATTCCAGCTTCCCCTTGTCACATGTCAATGTGCCCCAGTGAAAGGCACTTAACCCCATGTTGCCTGCGAGCTGTGTATCGGTGTATGAAGGTGTGCGCGTTAGTGAGTGCGATTGGGTGAATGTGGCTCTAGTGTACAGCACTCAGTAACGATTATGGACAAGTGGTTTATCCAACTATATGCAAGGATTTTTGATAAGGCCCCTCCTTCTGAAATACATCTCCAATGGAACCATACCAGAGGGATGTGTGGAGCTCATCTGCCGAAAGTCAGGTAAGGAATCTCTATCCTGGCCAGCCAGACTCAGTTTCGCGCTAGCTTTACTATACAGCGAACTGTGTCTGGAACTGCTACCATAGATCCCTCTTTCCTGATACCGACCAATCACAGGTGTGGGCGGGCTTTATATGTTGAGTGACAAGCGTCCGTGAATCCCTCAGCCAAAACAAACAAGATAGCCGATGCTACGGAACATTTGTTTGCTAGTGCGCTTTCTTCTGTTTTAAAAAGATTCATTCACCATAGTTTTCGCTCATTCGCGGCTCGCCATGTTGAATTATATTGTGACATGTTGACAGCAGAAGTCTGATTGTGCCTTTTTTACGCCACGTCCGCAGTTTCTCTGATTGGCTTACTTTGTGCCTGTTGCCCCGCCCCAGAAAAAAAGCCCTCTATGGGAGCAGTTACAGACTAACTTCATCCGTTTGGAAGAGAGGCAAATGTTAGTTTGGCTGACCAGGCTAAGGAATCTCCAGCGTTGTTCAGTGCAAAATTAACCACAATGCTTAACATTATGGTGCAGCTGAAAACATTACGCTCATGAGTTCTGTAGTTCCAAGGTGGATTTGAAGTGAAAGGTAGCTTTTAGTAAGGAGTTTTGAGAAAATTGTGGACTTAGCCTGAATATTTTAACAAACACACCTTACAGGTCCCTGCACCTTGCTCTTGCTGCGCTGCAACCCTCTCCACAGCTCCTCCCCCATAGCGGAGCTTGCAGTGCTGCTTTGTTGTTAACCTGTCTTTGTTTCCTGAACAGGTGCCACTCCGGAAATTGGCAGTTTTCCTGTAAAGCAGGTTGTTTTTCCACCATTTCTGCACACAGCTGCAGTCCACTGGTAATCTTGAGCTTGAATGATGGCAGCTCTATGCGGGGGAAGGGCTCTGAGCAACGTGTGCACAAGAGTGATCGACAATGGTAACAACCAATCAACCCTAGACACTCGTCTCTGCTCTGATTGGTTGTTTCTATCTGGGAGCGGTGTATTTCAGCAAATGGCAGTAGCAGGACCACTGGTAGGAGCCAGAAATGGTTGAATTGTATTACAGAATATTTTTCTCATATTTTACTGTCAGAACATAGTGACAGTTTTAACAAATTTGTAAAAAAATTTTTTATAAATTAACCAAAAGTGACCTACTGCAAATTTAAATTGCGCTACACGACAGTCTGGTAAAGTACATTGACATTGATGATGGTATATTATTAGTGCAATGATTCATCTCTGTCAGAAAAGATTGAAATAATATAGCTGTATTCCCAGCCTTATGGAAGATTCAGAACTCTTATTATGCACATCACAGCTATGCGCATCTTTCTCCATGTTTCATAATTATGCAAAGAAAGGAGAGGTTACAAATATAATAAATATATCCTACTGTTATATACAGTTATATACTACTATATCCTTCACAATCTTAAATATGATTTTATATTTTATTTTTAGTCTCAAAATTGATTTTGAAAACAAATATATTTAATCTTTTTTAGGTGTATCTTTGAAAGGAAATTATTGCAATAATAATAGTGTTTTATAAGGTATTGTATTCAAGGATTAACATGCAGATTGGATCATTTCATTTCAATTAACAACTCTTTAAATATTATTTCCTTGAAATTTATTTATTTATTTAAATTGATATATACTTCAATGGTTTAGTCATCTCATCATGCTATACAAAATAGTAAAAGGTAGAATTCAAATGTAACAAATATAAAGCCAAATGAAATACAGTTCTGTGTAATCCGCTGCAGTATAGTCACATTTGAACCAAATTAATTCTGTTCATTCCAGTCTGCATTCAGTTCAGGTGCAAACGGACATATAAATGTTAATGTCAGTCTTTATGTTGTACAATTAAAACAACTCAAGTTAATCTTTCCCACGAATACAGACAACTTCAGAGAATTAAACATGGAGACACAAATTAAATAAATACATATAGAAGACATAAGTTTTACATAAGTCTTCAAAACTTATGATAGGTGTTAAGTAACTACTACAAACTTCAATTTATTTTGTTAGAGGATAACTCTGAATGAAGGTCATACCCTGCACCATTCTCAGGATGTAAATTACCTCAACAAAGTCACGAGGAGCTATCTCTCCCAGGCACAGCTTCCAGCTGGTTTTCGTACAAACACAAACTACATAACTCTTAATTGGGTTGAACTTAAAATGAACTGCTATAGGGAGTAAATACATGCCAATACACTTTGCATGAAAGTTTCAGGCACCGCAACGGTGAAGTTTGTTTGTATGTGGCTCCATTTACTTGATAATTGTAAATACGACCCGGTGCAAAGAACTGCCTTTAAAAGTCACATTAGTAGTAAATAGAGTTAATCTGTGAGTAATAATATAGCTTTCCTAAGAACGCTACAGAGGTTTCTTAGAGAATGCACGACCACAAAAATAACTTAAACACTAACAAGGCCTGGCAGTCCACATAACTGACCAGGCCAGAATCAGACAAAAGCCCCATGGTAACTCTGGAGGAGCTACAGAGATCCGCTGCTCAGTCCTGGATACCCATACGGTCATTGTGAACCTAACTACCCAGTTAGAAGTTCTTTTGCAGGACATGTTCAGAGCAGAGCGTGTGGCAAAAAACATCTCTGCAACGATCCAAGTCAGTTTGGCAACACAACTGGCACCGTCTGTGGATCTCAAGAGTCAGGAGTATTTCATTGTATTAGTTTTTTTATAGCAGTTTATCTGAGGGCCTGAAGATGTGCGGCTATGTTTCCAACCAGAAAAAATCTCCCATTTGGTCTTACATATTTAAAAATAATCTTCTAATAATTTAACACATAACCCTCATCCCTTATTAGTCAACATTTTTACTGTACCCAGTTCATCCATCCTTCACAATCTGTCTTTCTTTCAACGCCACCTTCCTCTATCTTCAGTCGGACATCAACCTTATCTCTCATCCTTCCTCCTCTTCATCCCATCACCATCACTAATTTCTCCACTTCCTAGTGTCTTTCTTCATCTACATCCACTCTTCTTTGGTGCAGGGTCCATCCGAGGGGTCATAAGTTGGCTTTGGTAAAGCCTGTTTCCTGATTCTACATGCCCCACGCTGAGTTTCCTTCTCCCTGGCATTCATCAGCGAGTCTCCCCAGGTGACCCATCTTCATGTCCGATCCATCCTCTCTACCCTTCTGTTCAATAATCCTTTAAACTTATATTGTTGTGACATGTAAGTTGCTAGTGAAAAGAAGAAAACAATAAACTATTTGAAGATCTTTCATGTGATTTGCCGGTTTTTGTTTGTTGGTATACAAGTACTTTGCTTTATTTGTTTCTATTGCATGAAAACAGCTTAAAAAATAACTCTTTGTGTGTACGGTGAACATCTAAATGCACAAAATGTTTCTATATACCACACGTTTAAACCAAAATTCTTATTTGATTATTGATAAAAAGCCGTTTTATGCAAAGTTACAAGGTTAATGGCCTGTTTGTATTTTGTACAAGAATATAGGCACCCTCAAGAAAAAAAGATGAATGAACGAACACCACCATGTCCAAGGAAGACACCAGAATGGTCAAGTGTAAAGCACTGGATTTTAAAGCGAAAAGCTCCAACGGTACAGGTAAGAGAATCTGTCGACAGGGTTAAAAATGACTCTTGCAGTCAACAAAGTACACTTTTTCTAGAAGTGTGAAACAGAGAACCATAGCTGTAAAAAAAAAAAAAAGCCCTCAGAAGTCCAGTTTTCTTAAGCCATTTAGTAGTCTTGGCAAACATGTGATGGTGCTCTAGTGCTAAATTTTTTGGTCAACACGCAAAATGCTGTTTTTGGCCAACACTGCACATTCGTCTGTGGTGAAACATTGTCGTGACAGCATGCTGTGGGGATGCTTTTCCTCGGCAAAGACAGGGAAGCTGGGGAGAGTTAGTGGGAAGACGGATAGAGCTAAACACTGTTAACAAAATGTTGGAGGCAGCAAAAGACTTGATGCTGGGTTGGGGGGGGGTTAGCTTTCAGCAGGGCAGTGACCCTAAACATGGCTAAAAATACAACACGGCTTCAATACAACAGTTTAAATCAAAATGCATTTATGTTTTGGAATAGGCCAGTCAAAGTCCAGACCTAAATCCAATCAGGAGTCTCTGGTGGGATGTGACGGTTGATGTGCTCAAACATGCTCCAACCAACCTGCCTGAGCTTTAGCTATTTTGCAAAGAGGAACGGACAACATATTTATTTTCCAATTTCACTGTACCTCTACAGACTTGCAGCTGTAAAGATTCAAAGATTCTTTATTGTCACCTCGTGTTACTGTGGTGAAATTTCTTATTGCACTGCAAAAATAGAACTAAAAATAAGAAAAATCTTCTTGAAATGAGAGTATTTTTCCTTGATTTTGAGCATGTAAATAAGATTATTTGCCAAAGGAATAAGATTTTTGCACTTAAAATAGGGACAATTCATCTCCATCATCTTATTTCAAGTGCTGTATATGTAATTATATTATTTTAGGGGTAAAAATACTAATACCATTGGCAGATAATCTTATTTACCAGCTCAAATCAAGGGCAAACACATTAATTTCAAGAAAATTCTACTTATTTTTAGTTCTCTTTTTGCAGTGTGGACGCTCAGGCTAAGAGTACACAGATAACAGGCAACAGGCAGTGGCTGTTGTATGTTTCTATAAAGTGTTGAATCAAGGGCCTGAGTAGAAAGGCACAACACACTTTCTTTTATTTCAATTGGTAAAAAATGGAAAACTATACATTCTTTTTAAAATTTATTTCAGAATAATGATTAACTTTGTGCTGACGTGTCACATAAAGTCCCAATAAAATACACTAAGGGTTATTGTTGTTGACAAAAGGTGGGATATAAACGCCATTGCATAAGTCAGTAAATTAATCTAAAATAGTTTTATCGTCAGTTATTTGAAGATACTTGGATCTGAAAGTCCAGTTTGTTTGACCTTGTCAAGCATCTGCTGAAGCCCTCCAAATCACCAGCCCGTCTCTTTGTTTGAACGAAGACACCTCGGAGTTTCCTGCACCCTCTGACTGACCTCAGCTGGCGCCAGAAAAACCACTTCTTATTAGGAACACCCATTCTGGATTGTTCCAGCACAGAGAAAGCACTGCGTCACCTGAATACCACTGAAAACACTGATCCTTTTCAAACCCATGGCCTTACATTTTTTATTTTTTCATTTTATTTAGCAAATTAATTTGAAATGAAAAACAAAATGTGAGGCGTCCGTTGCAGATGATCGCAAAGAAAAATAAGGAGATGAAAAAAGAAAATCTTAAGCTGCATTGCTACAAAATCATTCTCTGTTGGAGACTGTTTTGTAAATAAAAAATAAAAAAGTCAGACCCAAACTAATAATGAAAATATTTCTCCCTGCTGCTCATTGAAGGGAACCCTTTGCTAATAGGTTTCCAAATGTAAGACTGCAGTGAAACAGTTTAACAGCACCACCGAGATTTATCTGAACTGTGAAGAAGCTCAGCAGACAGATGTGGACCACACTTGCTGGCTCAGCAAATTTGGTTTCCCTCTCTCTGTGCTCTCGAAGCGAGGTGACTCAAACCATCCATCTAAAAACTTGACACGCCGTAAAAACAAGCCAATTGGAGATAAGTAAAAAACAGCTTTTGTCAATTTCCAATGAAGTTAATGTTTGCATGTCAGTCTTTATTCTTTGCTGTCCATCTTTGGTGTAGTCAACCACGAAGAAGTACTTCATTGTTGTTTCACTTCAACTTCTCCCTCGTGTTCTCCCGTCAGTCATCCACACTTATTTTTTATTATGTAACAATACACTGCAGCACTCTGAGGCTACGCACCAGGCAGCAGGACTCACCGGCAGGCTCTAAAAGTTGGCAGATTGCTGCAGGACTGTCTGCGGTAAAATGAAAGGGGACTGGCATGGTGTTAGCGCCATCTGCTCTAATTACCTCTGGACCATTTATTCTCTGTGTTTCTCTCCGCAGAGCTTTTTTTTCCACATTCAGGCAGGATGTGTGTAATGAGGCTAGGTGCCTCTGTGACAACCTGCCACGCAGAAAAAGCTGCAGTAATAGATGCTGCAGCCCTCTACATAGAAAAAAAAAAAGAAAAGCTGCTTACCTCAAGGAGTAGTGGAAGCAGAAAACAGGGTCGGATACGTGCTTGATTTAAAAAAATATATATATATATCTCAACAATCAGCTTTTAGGATCCTCCCACCCTGGAAAGGCATTGCAAATAATGGAGGAGAAAAAAAAAAGTAATAATATACCCCCAGCAGTGGCAAATCCCACAATCACGTGGGTTCTTGTGGTCCAAAGAGGCACTCACAAACAAGATTTCTTGGCTCGGGGTGCTGCTGATGTAAGCTCAAATGAGGACGAGAGGACAGGAAACACTCCCGTGGATTAATGTATAGTTCTAACACTGAGATCAGCTCCAGCATCAGGACCGGCGGAGTTCCACTGCTGTATTTCCCGGCACTGCTCACTGATTGGCTGAGGAGCTACTCAATAAAAAGCCTCTGTGTCATCGACTGGGTAGGGAGGGAGGCAGGTTTTCTTTGACGCACTAACAACCGTGCACCTCCTCTTTTCCTTTCTTTGCACTATCACTTTCTTTTTTTTTTTCTTCCTTTCTCCTTGGCACATGCAGACGAGGAGTGCTGAGGTTGGAGAATTAGATGCAGGAGGAAAAAGGAGGTGGAAGGCGTGGAGAGAGGCAGGCAAATCGATGAGTGACGGAAAGAGGGGGGAAGACGGTAACCAGCGGTCTGCAGTGGTTATCAGAGAGATTGGTTTAGGTCTGCTAGCTGCTGCTGCTGGGTGCCGTGAATCTGCAGGATCCTCGGGTTCAGTGAGGTGTGATGAGCTGCATACCAGGCTGCTTTTACTGCAGCAGGAGGGAAAGTTGAAGCCTCCCCCCTTTTTTGTCTGACTTTTCTTCTTCACATGCATTTAACCTGCAACTCGTAAATGATTTAAAAGAAACGAAGATAAGCTGTGAAAATGAATCCGTCAGAGGCAGATCACTACGTCAGCAGATTTAGGGATAGTTTTTATACTATGTGTGTTTGGCTGCAGACAAAATTTGCCTTTGGTCACATCCAGTTGTTTTTTTAAAAAAAAGCTCAGAGAATCTTTTTTGCTTTTTTGCCACATTTCCCCCCACCCCAAAACATTTTATTTCCTCAGTGTGAAACTAAATTGAATTGACTGAAGCACGCCTCATTCCATTTGAAATCAATAGAGCTGACGTCCAGCTCAGTCGGGACAGCTGCAGTGAGCTGCATCACTCTGGCACCTCGTATTTCACTGTAAATGAAAAAAAAAGAAGGGATTGTGTGTCATGGTACTGTGTGTAGCATTATTTGCACTATTTTGACACAACTGATCTAAATTACTAATGGAACAGAATGGGCCACTGTATCACTCTCTACCTATTCCTACGGAAAGAAAAGGAAAAGTGTGCTGTGACAGCCTGTCTAGCTGATTTAGAAGCTAAACATTTGTCAATGGAAAGCAGCTGATGTGAGTGCCAGCTTCCCACTTATACTTATTAGAGGCTTTGGGAATGACGCCAGATATCCGCAACAAAAGCTAACCAGGCTCCCTTTAAGGGTGGGTGGGGGGTTGGGGGGGTGGGGGGGGCACTTAATTTCATTGCCTTTGGAGTTCCCCTTGATGAAGCGGTGACCGGGCACTGCTCGATGCATCACCAACGATCAGAGAAACGCCACTGGATGAGTCAGAAATGCTGCGTCACTTAAGAACACCGACTTTGATGTGGCCCTCAAACCCCTCTAGGGTTGTTTAGTGTTGAGAGTAACTGAAACTGCATCTGATTATGTGGGGAAAACTTATTTATTGTTTATTTATTGCAAGATTCTCAGCTGTATTTGAGTGAAGGTTTTGACTTTTGTATACAAATACATAAATCTGTTTGGTTCTAAACCATTTTAGTGTACCACTGGCTGCATGTTTAGGGTTATTGGGACGCTCCGTGGTGAAGCGCCCCCCATTTTTAATTTTTCAGAAGTTCTAACAGGTTTTCTTTTGCCTTGTATTTACATCTATTCGTTTTTTCATCAGCTCTCACCAAGTTTTTTTTGTGTCATCAGGCTGTTTAAGGTTTTTAGCTTAAGGCCTCACAAAGTGTTTTGTCCTTACTTTTAATGTTCCTCTCATCACTCTAAAGGCTATATTTGTGTAGCTCACCATTACCATTTAGGTTCTCCCAACTAAGCAGATGCACCATGGGGCTCTTAGCATCTTCTCTGATCAATCCCTTGCATTGCCGGGTTCAGGAGGACGGCCTTGTCTTGGCAGGTTTACAGCTGTAACTTCCATCCATCCATCCATCCATCCATTTTCCGACCGATTATCCCTTGTTGGAGTTGTGAGGGGTTGCTGGTTCATGTCTCTGGCTGTCAGTGGGCGAGAGGCGGGTACACCCTGGACAGGTCGCCAGTCTATCGCAGGGCAACACAGAGACAAACAGGACAAACGACCATTCACACAAACACTCACACCTAAGGACAATTTAGAGAAGCCAATTAACCTAACAGTCATGTTTATGGATCTGTGGGAGGAAGCCGGAGTATCCAGAGAGAACCCACACATGCACAGGGAGAACATGCAAACTCCATTCAGAAATAACCAGGGTCGGACTCAAATCCAGAACCTTCTTGCTGCAAGGCACTGTGCAGCCTCCCCCCCCAACTGTAACATATTCTTGACAATTTTAGATGGTGCTCTGTGAGATGGGATAAGGCTCGGCATATTTTTCTGTCAATTCTATTATTCAATGTTCACATCTCTCTGTGGTTCCATTTATGCAAATCAGGGGTAAATGTGTGTGTGTGAATTTAGACTTACTAACAAAGTACTTTTTTATTATTTACAAAAAAGTTTTATCTTTAAAGAAGAGTTTAAAAGAAAGAGAATATGCCATACTCTTGGTTCATCACAAAATCCATAAAAAATACATTGGAGTCTGTCATTGTAATTGTAAAGAAAATGAAAAAGCATAAAGTTTATGGACACTTAATCAATTATGTAATAACTAAATCAGTGCCATTTTGTAGAGTGTTTTTTCCCCCAAGTATTCATAAAGAGAATCTGATTACCTAAGTATTTGTATCACATTAAGTTCACATTTTTATTCACTTCTACAAATTGCATATAGTAATTTAAGATATTTCTCATACAGACGGCAAAAAGAACTTACATAATTTCTGATCTGTGGTTTAATACATTGGACTGATTTTTAAACTTTGTATAAAATGGGCCATATTGATAAAATAAATACAGACACTTGGAGGAAACTTGCCAATGATCACTATTCTGTAAAAGTGCTGTAAGCCTGAGTTCTTTTAAATCAAGATTAAAGACACATTTGTTTGTTTGTTTGTTTGTTTGTTGCTTTTGATTGTTCCAGTTAAAATGTTTTACTGAAGCATCATTAGTTGAACTTTGTAGTCCAACTGGTTTTAATATTTTCTTCCTACTTGTTTTTATTCTGGTTTTATTTTCCTATGTTCTAACCATGTAAAGCACTTTGCATTGTCTTTTTATTGAAACGTGCTATACAAGTAAACTTCCTTGACTTGCCTTGGCCAGGTCTATGAAGATCATTGTCAAGTAATGTGGTTAATTACTGCCAACACAAATGAAAAAACTAAACTCTTAGGCAGAAGTAAATATGTCAATATATTCTCTAGAAATTCTGCCTTCACTGGATCTGCACAAATTAGGAAAAAAATATTTAATAACCATTAAGAATGAAGCATTTGTATTTTTCATCTTCAATTTAGATTGTTGTGGTGTCATGGATTTAAGCTAAAATAAAATAAAAGAAAAGAAAATAGTATAGTGTAGTTTGAAATTTTAATCCCAGGTTCTTGAATTGAGTTATTCTGTCACCATCTTGGTTGTCCTTATTTGTCCTAATCTTTTTACCAGGTGCAGTCTAGTTAAGCTGTTATGTTCTTTATTAACTTTTTGTTTAGTTTAGTGGTTTACCTTCAATTTACCTGCTCACACTTAAGTGATCCCCTCTCCTAGTAGGTATACACATTGATAAGTTTAGATCGTAATCAAGTGCTGATTGTTTAGTTAAAAAGCAAATTATTACTGTTACAAATTGAATATCTTAATTTATTTACTTATTTTGTATATATTGTTTATATATAAAGATATTGTGATCTGACCTCCCCCTTGACCCTTCTCTTAATGTTTGGTAAATGGCTTTAATTTTGATTTTCTTAAAGCTTTTTTTTCTGTGCAGGATCTAAATTAGCAAAGAGATCTCTTGTTCTGTGACCTTGTTGGAGCATGTCAGCACCCAGGGACTCATCAGAAATAGGCTTCAGACCCATTATGGATCATAGCCTAAAGGTTAAAGCGACGCCGCACATACTTCAGAAGGGAACAGTTATAAAGCTGTATACTACTGGGAATAATTTAACTGTTTAAGATGCATAATATTTTGTGAACTTACTCATGTATTTTAAGATCCTCATTTAGCTGAAAAGTCGTTTATTGTTTACCAGTGTCATTACCGGATTAGGCCACTAGAGGACGCCAATTTCAAAGTGATTTTGCTCAGAAGTTCTGCCTAAATTCATCTTTGTTCTTTCTATACTGTGATGGGAGGCATCTAGCAGTGTGAAATGGTACTTTGCCACAAAAATAAAAAAATAAAATAAAATAAAGCAAGCCTTAGGAGAAGAGCATTTGTGTTTTAGTCCTGAACAAAAATAAAAATGAAAAAGAATAACTTGAAACAGATGAGATAAGATTGTCTTTCTAGGTGTTTGCGTCAGTTTTTATCCTTTATTTGCGGTTTCCGCACTCAGATGCAGTAACCTACACCGCAGAAGTACATTTTAGAAGATGAGCCACCCGGTCCTAAAATAACTTCAACAAGATGGAGCAGCAGGGCTAATTTTGTCGAGCCTCTGGGTCAACGCTTGTGTTTCTGTAACCTCGATATCTCTGGCACGCAAGCCCCATCACTATGCCTGTAACTCCAAGATGAAATAGTTACAAGATCAGTACTTTAGGTTGGTATTATTATTGTAGTGTTCCTGCCATACTGAGGCGGAATAGTTAGCCCAGTGGAGCTAGATGAATCTGGTTGCTGTCTCCTGGTGAAAATGTATCTTCTGCAAAAAACTAACAAACTGCTGGACCACTCTGTTTGACAAAATATGAAATTATATGGAAAAGAGATTAGTTTTAATTTTATCTAGAAATTCCTTTTGTTATATTGATGTATATTTACCTTTTTTAAAAGAAAAAAATGGTCCAGTCTTACAATCATTTTTGTATATTTTTAAATTTGTGGAAAACTGTCAGGTGCTTAGAGGAACATTGTGATTTTGCACATTTATGTAGTAAAGTGACCTATATTTCTTTAACAATTATGAGTACAGTTCCAAGTACAGTTGTGAAAAGGTTCAATAGCTTTGAACTAATTTCAGAAAGTGAAACCCATAGATCAATTACACAAAAAGTCAAACATTTCAAGCCTATTTTTCCTGTGTTATTTGAATCATTACAGATGATGAAAACCCAAATTTTATGGTCTGTGAAAATGTGATGTTTTATACTGCTTCTGAAAAGTTTGGTTATTTCTATGCACATAATCCCTAGCCGGGCCTCCTTTCGCATAAATCACCGCATTAATACACCATGGCATGGAGGCTATCACCCTGTGTTCCCCCTGAGGCGTAATAGAAGCCCAGGTTGTTCTGATAATGGCATTCGGGTCATCTGCTTGTTGGTTCTGGTGTCTCTCATCTTCCTGTTGATGACACTCCATTTATTATCTACGGGTTTCAGGTCCAGCATAGTAACACTCTGGTCAGGGAAGCAGTTTTTGGTACCTTTAGCCGGCGTGCACAGGTGTCAAGTCCAGCTGGAAAATTAAAATCAGCATCTCCATACAACTTGTCAGCAGAAGAAAGCATGAATTGCTCTAGGTTGTCTGGTATGTCTGGGTCAACTGTGGAAAACTTGGGACTTTGTAGATGGCATGGCACCCACAAATGATCACTAGTGGACATTTTACACTGGACCTAAAGTAATATTTATTATGTGCCTCTTAATCCAAACTCTAGAACCTTGATTTCCAAATGAAATTCAAACTTTACTTTCATCTTCTCTTCTATTTTAACTTGAACATTGCATTTTTACCTGAATATGCTGTACTATCTATTAGTAATTGGGCAGAATTGTTTTCTCCCTTTTGATAAGTTTTTGCTGATCTTCTTTACAGGTTAACTTTAAATAATCTTTTTTTATTCATGCCATTTGATGTAGTGTTTATGTCTAGTGCCTTCCATGTATTTTTTCCACTGTCATGCCTAATTTTCTATTGCTTGACAATAGAAACCTGGGTGTGCCTTTTCCCACCACACTTTTACCTTCCATTCAACTTTGTATGTATGTCACTTTTCCACAATATTCAATTTTTTCAGAGACACTGAATTTTGGGTTTCTAATACCTATAAGCAATAATCGTCAAAATAACAATTTTGATAGATGTGTAACTATTTCACTTTCTGAAAAAGTAAATAAAGTATCCAACATTTTCACCATATAAATTTTTTTTTAGCTGTATTTGTACTGTTACTAAACACGGACTCATTAACCTGACATCACCAGTATTAAAAGATTGTCTTTGTATTTTCAATCATGGACGATGAGTGAATACTTTGATATATAAACTTTTTAATCCAAACGCATCCATCTCTCTAGGACAAACGGAATCTAGATTTATTACCTCCTTAAATAACTAACTGCTTAAAGAGAAACCTAACATTTCTGGAAAAGATAATTAAAAGCTGGATGATTAAAACATTCACCCTTCATCTTGCCAGAAAATCTCTTCCATACAGCCCCGTTTTTTTCTTTAGCCACAAAACGGCACTGAGGCTGCATCTGCAATTGTTTTTAAGGTCAGACATCCTACCAATGACACTTTGGTTAACTAATTAGTTCAGTTATTGACACAGTTAGGTATTTTGCAGATTATGCTAAACAGTGCAAGTAAAGAGGATTCACTGCTGCAGTGCTAAATCAGTTTAAATCATTAAGTGCAGCTCAGGATTAATTTGTGTCATTTGCAAGTTCTAAATCTAAGACATCAAAGATTACAGGTGTGTATCCTTAATACACTCTTCGCAGATCAATCTAACATATCTCTGAGCTTAAATGATGGAGTAATATTATGCTGTTTGCCACGAATGCTAATCACGCAGCTCAAAACTTTTGTTTTATCACGTCTACAGTCCCTTTACCGGCACTGATTAACTGTGTCCCATAACACCAACAAGTGCTTAGGCCACAAATGCACCCAGCCCAGTTCTAGAAATGTTTATAAATGGTAAATCATTATTAAAAATAATAATAATAAAATTGCCATTCAGTAAGACTCAATGCCAAAAAGTTTCTAGGCATGTCAGAAATCAAGCCTATGGGCTCTCATCTCGGTTTTAACAACCACATAACGACAATTACTAATTCAGGAGGCTATCAATTTAAAAATATTACAATAATTATGTTGTTCTGTTCAAAATTAGACACAGCAAAGTTACTGCATGCCTTCTAGGAGGTTTGATTTTTAATGATGTCCATAGGGATGTCAAGAAAATAAAAATAAGCAGCTGCACTACATCTAAAACTCTGCTGGCTTTAGTCTTGTCCAACACACCTGATACACTTGGACTATTTCTCTGTTTTTTTGGAGAAGAGTGATTTTAAAAAGGCACCAAATATTCCGAGGTTCTAATAAATCCTCAGAAATTCAAAAAGCATTTTCATTGTATTGATATTAACCTTCTTTCACATCTTCCTTAATCTTTTTAATAGTAAGGCCTATGTTTCATTCTAATTCTTTCAGTGTATTTTTTTTTATATAGTTAAAATATCTCTAAGTTGTTCACAAAAGATGCAGAACAAATCAGCTCATATTGATAAAATCAGCTATTTATTGCACCTGCCAGTATTACTGAGGGGATATATATAATAATAATAATTATTATTATTGTATACATAGGTTTTGGTTTAATGCCACGCGATGAATGTTTTGAAAATAACTTAAAAGTGACACAATTTTAGTGTATTAAAAAAACAAAACCAGAAATTAAATTATTTATTGATATAAACACATTGATGTTACATGTAGTTCTCCTATGAGGAACAGTATATTATTTTGAGTAAGACTGACAAGTTGTTTAAGTAGTACAATGTTTGAACAGGTTACAATGTAATGGTTATGACTCAGCGTATCGTTGAGGGTGGAAACAAATTGTGGACATGGATATGGACTTAATATTGTAGGCATGAAGCGATGAAATAAATCCTTCATCTTAATGGATGTTTAAACTCGGTAGGACGTCACAGGCTTAAGCCTGCTGGCAGTGAAATCACCAGCCACCGATACGCGTTCTTCCAGGAATCCAACCGATCCTGTGACGACAGAGAAATCGTTTTAATTCCAACATCTGTTTTAATAGCTGTGGATAAGGACTTTAGAAAAAAAAAAAAAAACACTTAACGGGACACACACCTTAAACTGCAAAGACCGTGTACCTTCTGCTCCTAATTTTAGGATTCCACCAGAACCGAGAAAAAGAAACAGGAGAAAACATGTGATTAATGATGCAGGGGTATTTCCTGCCATTTAGAAGTTTATGTAAAACACTTTTACACAAATACCAGCTTCTAAATATCTTTTGTGTTGGCATTAAGACATTAATGCTTACGCATTAAATTACTGTGTGTTCCGAAAGACGGCCTTGCTGCTGCTGCCACTGCTGAGTCAAGGAAATGTGATTAAGTCAGCTGACTGAGTGCAGCAGGACTCATTACAAATTTAATTTATGGACGCTCCCGCTTAGTCCCTCTCAGTGCCAGAGGCCAACTATTCCAAGTTTAGTGACCTCCATGTATGGAAAGCCTTCTCCATTTAAGTAAAAGAGGACGCAGGCGCTACCTCAGCCCTCATGTACAGTTTGTCACTTGAACTACATGGAGTTCATGTTTCATTTGTAAGGCAAACGAGTGCCAGAGATCCAGGTACAACCGCGGCGTTAGTAAGACCTATTCTGTACTCTCTTCCATAAAACACAATTCAGGCCTTTCAGATCATTTTGTCACCTGTGTTATTAAAGACGTCAATCTATTTCTTTTCTGCGTCTGGATTCACTGGCTCTGTAGAACAGAAGGTGGAAGTTACTGACATGTGAAACTCTAGCACGCAGTTTGGCACAGTGCTTAAACCTTGAACGCTGTGCTTACGTTTGACGTCCAGCTTGCAGCTGACGATGGCCTCTCCATGGTCGTTCTTGGCTCTGCAGGAGTAGACGCCGCCGTCGAAGTTTCCGGGTTTCCGGATCTCCAGGGAACAGATGCCCTGGACGCAGATCTGCCTGTACTTGGGGTCGTCTCCGATGATCATCTGGTTCTTCATCCACTCAACCTTCGGCTTTTGGAAAACACATTAGCACAATGTCACGTCGCGGAACCAGCTAAAACAATTAGCGTGCCTTTGTTGTTGGTTTTTTTTCAGGCTCGAGCCACATGCCGAGACAAATCAAGCTTCGATTTGGCAAGAGGCGCGGCCCACTCCTGGTATAGGGCTTTTAATGACGAAGATATGGTGAGAATCTCCCAGGGCCTCAGACGGAATGTCATACATCTCTCCAAGCTCCCCCGTCCCCTACGCGTCTCCTCTTCCCGTGCCTCAAAAAAGAATTCTGTTGACATTTCGCCCTGCTGGTGACCCAGCGGACGACGAGCCAAAAGAAAGGGCGAGAGGCTCAGGCGGCAAGCTAAAGAAGGCAGGTGAATATCTTCCACATTGTCAGGTCAAAGCCTGGGCACCGACAGCAATGCTGGAGCAGCGGCTGGAACGTGTCGATGCTGACAAGCGGCCAAAGCCAAAATCTTTGCTGTTGTTTGAGCGATTGCATTCTCATTGATCATTTCTGCTTACAAAAAAAAATCCATTTCCTGCAATGGTCCTGCTGTTGAAATACCCAATTGAGACATTATCAATACCTAGACCTTTTCTGACCCAGGCACTGATAACAGAATTCTAGTAATAATAATAACATGACTTAGGAGCTTCTTAGTTTTATTTTGGACAGTGAATTATATCTTCGCTCATATATTAGAGTGACTTATGAAGTCAATTTATCATCATTTCCGTACATACCAAAGGTAAACATTATTCAACAGAAGAGACATCGTTACTCTGAGGTCCATAACAGTGGTAAAAATCACTAAATTGATTTTTTTTTTTTATAATTCGGTTTGCTTTCACTGTTTGCCAGTGCTGTGAAGCCACCGAATTGCCATTGGGAAATATCCATATATCTACACAAATTTAAAGATGAAAAAAAAACAGAAAAAGTTTTGAAATAAGTGCAATGAGGAAGTGCGAGGTCTTAAAATGGTTAAAAACGCCGTTCCAAAACGAACCGAGCTTTCCTCTCATCTTCCCTCTAAAGTACAGAATTCCCTCTTTACCCGTTCTTTCCCCAACATAATGCCAAAACAACCTTACTCCACCCCCTCCTCCCTTGCTGCTTACATACATTTTGAACGTGTCAACTTGGAGATACTCCTTAAAGTATCGTAAACGTACCTTAGGGAATCCCCTGACGGAGCATAGCAGCTTGGTGTTGTAGCCGACAGTGGTGGCTCTGTCGGACAGAGACGTGGTGAACTTGGGCGCTTCGCTGAAGTCGTGCTCCTTGTATTCCGGAGGCTTGTAGTCAATACCTGAAGAGTTGAGAAGATCAGTTCAGGGCTTACTTTGTATTGATGTTGCTGAGGTTCCCAGGTACAAATTGGGAAGAAAAAAAAAAAAACTGCCAAAATATGAGCATATGAGCGATATAGTTCACGAACAGAAAAATGTGCCTATACTTTACACCGCTGGTTTAAAGTATCAATTAAGAAAATGTAAATACTTTTGTCTGCACATATAAGGGGGTGTTAGAGCCACAGCAACAGCAGGATTGAGCTTACCGAGCAGCCAATGCCTTGGCAGCCCAGATTGGTATGTTGTAATTTTGTGAAAAAAAAAAAAAAAAAAAAAAAAAAACAGAATGCTAGTTAAGTGGTAGGTAGGGATACATGGTAGGGATGGGAATTTTTATCTTTCCATCTCAAAATGCAATTGAAAGAAGATTTGCTTGAGACATACTTATCTTTTTCCAAACTACTGTTCATTTACAATTTGTTGTGGTAAAAAAAAATACTTGGAAGAAGACCTTTAAGATGGCTTTGAAGAAGTATTTAGGGCAAATATATAGAAGACAAGCATTTTATGTAGAAAAAGCAAATCTGTGACCATATTTAGTTCAGTATATATAATTCAGTATTTAATGAAGAATAGACCTAGACATTTTCCCCATAGAGTAAAAAGGACTTAATGCTACTACTTTCCACTTACCGCTTTTCATATCTCTCCATTTTAATTCTTGCAATTTAAGTTCTTTCAATATTTTACTGGTTTTGTCAAGAATTTGTTCAACGTGTTTCATCTTTTCTTAATTTCGCAAGAATGTCATTAGAAGAACTAATGGGCTTTAAACGGCAGAAATTCATGGCCTTTTGACCAGTCAACACATGCTTAATTAAGATTGGATTCCTTTCGACATTCATGGAATATTTTTTTTTGCTCCTAAAGATCACACCGCAAAGCAGAAGCACCAAATACTGGAAGACAAACTATTACCCGTCTTTGAGATCTTGGCCTCTTCCTTTGTAACAGCAGCGGACTCGCTTATTCCACACTTGTTCTCGGAAAATACTCTAAACTTGTAGGTGTTGCCCATGATGAGGTCAGAGATGGTGGCATTCAGTCTGTGGTAATGCTCCAACACGGAGAACCAGTCCTGGAAAACCAAGATAGCAAACAGTGCAGTGCCTTGAATTTCTAGAAAGTCTCTTTGCACGTTTGTTTTTTGGCCATATAACACCGATATGCCTAAATAAAACCCAGTGCTATCAATTGCATTTGAAAAATCCCCTAACAAGTTAATTAAATTGAATTCCAAAATACAGAGAATGCTCAGGGTCATCTGTGATATTATTCATTGTTATAAAACATCATTATTTGCAAAGTCAGAGTGGGCCTCCTTTACCGGTTGTTGAGCTTTTTGTTTTGTTGCAACACCCAGTCTGCAAATTAAAGTCCATTTGTGCTTGGTTCAATTTGAACACAAACCTAGGTGTTCTTGAAAGGCCTTGGATGTTTTCTATGACATGATAAAGTTAGGGAGATGTTTAAAACAGGACAAGGTAAAAAACAAATAATAATAATACTGCAAATTCTGAAAATCTCGTGGAGAAAACGGAAAGTTAAAAAAGTTTGACGCAACTACATATCCGCTGATACATGCCCTGAGCTGAGCCACTAGGCCAGGAAAGCAGTAATCAGAGAAGTAACCAAGAGGCCCAGGGCAACTCAGGAGGAGCTGCAGAGATCCGCTGCTCAGGAGGGAGAACTAATAATCATAAACTCGTGTAGCGGAAACCACGAACATGCAGATGAAAGTTTAGTTCTCTTACTCCAGTCTTTTTGTCGGCCTTCTGAATCGTGTATCCTGTGATCTCAGTGTTTCCGTTGTCTTTGGGTGGCGTCCACTCCAGAGCAACATTGAAGCCCCAGGTATCAACGATCTTCACACTGGCAGGAGGCCCTGGCAGCTCTGTGGGTCATTATGAATACACTGAATGTCAGATTGTCCCCTTTTTTCCCCCCCCCCCCCCCCCCCACTCCCACTGTGTTACTCACCAACAATCTGAAGGGTGACTGGGGCCTTGTCTTCAAAGTCCTCCACCTTCACGCTCATCTCATACACTCCGGAGTCATCTCTCTCGGCTGCACGGATGAACAGGATGCTGTCTTTGTCGGTGCTGCGGATGTTCACTCTCTTCGGGTCCAGTGGTCCGCCGTTCTTTGTCCAGGACACCACAGGTTTGGGTTTGCCCTGAGGTAAAAAAAAAAAAAAAAAACATACAGTGAGCTGTAATTTGTTGTTTATTGTGTATGATGAGATGCATGAAGATATTGTGTGCTTACCGTGAAAGGGATGGTCAGGTTGATCTTTTCCCCAACTTGAGCGACGTATCTCTGCCTGAGGAACCTTGGCAAACGGACCTTGGGACGATCTGAAAAACGTAATAAACAAAAGCTAATAAGTTCTTTGAAAATGAACATCATGCAGAGTTTAGTAGGATCTAGCTTTTCACATAATTTACTCATTAAGATGTTTAAATACTGCTTTCCCCTACATAAGAGGTTATCTCAGCAAACAGAACATGGAACCAACTGATTTGTGTACCACTGATAACAAAAGTAATTAAAACTCAGTGTAGTCTGTTAAAAATAAACTAAAGGGGTCTATATTATATGTCCTTTGATTTAACTGAGTTTTTCATCTGTGAACGAGTATCTATATGTTGTTGTACATGGAGTTAATGAGCAAATCTGTTTTGCTGAGCAGTCTGGATGCAACACTTCAACAGATGATTTTAAATGTACGTTCAAAAGTCTTTAACATTTACCTATTCACCCTTTTCTGATTCAACATTCGTTGAATCAAAACACATTCGAAACAAAAACACCTTTTTAGAGAATGTCTTAATACCGTCTTCCAAATTCAGAAGATTAAATGCATTTTGTAATATTTGGTAAAATTAGCTTTTTTAAAATGTATTATTTAGGGCAAAGACTTGCCTCCATAAGCATCTAACAATAATTTATTAGAATTTATGCCCCTCGACAATAAAATGTAAAAATCAGATGTGTATGAGCAGGACCTTGGCACATTTTTGATAATTTTCAGTCCATTGTTTTTCCATATGATTATGTGTTAAATGAAGAGTACTTTTTTTTTTGGGGGGGGGGGGATTTTTCATGGCTCTAGTGGCTTTCTTTTTATGACAGTAGGCTGACAGGAAGGGGGGAGACATGCGGCAAAAGACCGTGGGTTGGGTTTGAACCCAGATCAACTACGACTTTCACAAGTGGACAAGATAAAAGGAAGAGAATGATAAAACAATTATTGAAAAAAACATGTACTTCATTTAATTGAAAATATGCAGTTCCTATATTGTCCACGAGGGGTGCTGTGTTTTAATTAGCAGATTAAGCTTCAGGTGTGGAAAAATTCAAATAATTTCTTAATTTTTATCTGTTTGATGTATTTTATCATGCAGGACAGTGTTTTTAAGTTCCAAAAAATTTGAATAAATGTTTTTCAACATTGTATAATCACTGTGATCAGTTCTTATGCATAATGCACTTAAGTAAATGTTTAACTGAGTAAAAGTATTGTTGAAATTGCACATACTTTTCTTAAAAACGCTGAGGTTATTCATAATATATTGTGTAAAAGTGAAATTAATTTAATATAAAAATCAACAACAAGTCCACATTTATTAGTTCTATTTAATCTTGCAATGAGTTAACTCGTGTGGCCCTCTTGAGATCAGATTAAGCTGAATGCGGCCCCTCAACCAAAATGAGTTTGACACCCCTGAGTTAGACACTTGATCAGTAATGAAAAACAAGTGAATCTAAAGTTACGTTCTAAAGCAACAGAGAAGGAACTTACCATAAAGGAAAAAATAAAAAAGAAAGCATTGCACAAATATGGATATGATGGAATAAGTTTGCTGCTACAATGCTTTTGCACAAACAAGGTCTTTTTAAATGATCAAAAATAACTTTGATTTCTAATCGGCATTTATCCAGAATCATATTGATCTGACATTGAGTTGTGCCACAGTGAATAGGACTGCATTCATTCTAGCTGTCCTAATTGAGCTGGAGTGCACTCCGGGAGAAAAACAACAATTACGTTTTACATGACAAAATTTGTACAAAAAAACTAAAACAGACTCTTATGACTTAATCATGCTCCAATTTTGCAGGGATGCTTTCACATTTGGTGAAACGTTACCTCCATTATGCACAAAAAGATGCCCAATCTAGCCCACTAAAATGCACAACTTCTGCACACACAACATATTTCAGTGCAAAAACTGCTACTGCAAATCACCACGGCAAGACTTGTTTTCTTGCATGTTTTATACCGTTAAAACTAAAACGGGTGATGTTGTATTAGAGACGACTTCCATTTAGACACTGGAGCTAAACAGTAAAATGAGAGACATAACCAATTGTGAAAGGCTGTCTACTCCATCGTTCCTGTACTCTTGCCAAACAATGCCCTATCTTATGGAAAGTAGCTCATAATCCCTTTAATATATTACATGGATAGTTAGCCACTGTGACTTCTGTGGTGATACCAAAGCCTGCGTTGGGCACTTGGAAGACGCCTGCTGGAGCTGGCCACCTGCTGAGTTTAGCACAGCAACATTTGTCAGGACTCTAAATAAAGAATGGATACTGTAGCACTCACTATGTCAGCTCTTGACATTAAAGTTGCAGATTAAGTAGTATGAGAAAGAATCAAAGTCTTTGATTAATTATTTTTTTTTAAAAATCATTAAAAAAACAGCACGTTAAAGTAGAAAGGCAGCTCGTTTCTAGACATTAAAGCCAATGCACAGTGAAATATTTGGTTTGGGAAATTAATTAATATTTTAGTATGCCTGCGACACTAAAATAAATTTTACAGTTAGTGCCTGTTGACACAGAACAGATAAGCATCAGGCTTAATGATCATTGACTTTGCAAAGTCTGTAGCATGTTGCAAAATAAACAGCGAATAGCAGGAGCTGCCATTAGATTTGGATGCAACCTGAGAAGACAGAGCCACCACCCCTTTTCTTGGAGACGGGTCTGCTGGAATTTCCCTCCCCCGCTCCTCTCCTCTTCACAGCCCCCACCTGCTTAGAGTCGGATCACTTGACACCATCGATCTTGCAGCATTTAGCCTGACCCTTCCCTCAGCATGAATGCCGGCGAGGATCCCTACGCACTCCCAACTCCCAGAGAAAACCGTTTGTTACCGGCACGTATAGCACGGCTATTTTCCAAAGATTTGGAGCACTCCTGCCAGAAACAATTCACCTAACTGCTGCTAATTGTGGACCATGTGGAATGGAGAACGCCGAACGGGAGGACTGCTGGGATCGTGTTGCCATTCCACTCACTTAGCCTCCACGTCTTTAAGCGTAACAACAACCTGAGGGATAACCAAAGTGACACAGCTCATCCTGTTCAATCCTCGGGGTCCAATCATCATTTTGCCACAAATTGCTACAGATTAACACCGTTGGGCGTTCAGCTTTAGGAAAACTACCAACTTATCACATACTGAGCAGGGCGGGTCGGGGTTTCAATTGAAAGTGGAAATGAGTCAGTGGGACACCCTTTTATCCCTTTAATGCTGCAGGTATGAGCCAATCAGCTGAATAAATAGCATTACTGAGTTTTTTTCCAACTTTACAGTGCCTCCTACTTATAACTATTTGGTTTAAGACATATAGGCCAGACCAGATTAAATGTGTTCCAAAGGCGTTTAAATAAAATGTATTAATTTTGTACTCAAGCACCTGGGGAAAAGAGAATACCAATGTAGTGTTTTTTCCTACATCTCTTTGCTATGCATCTGTCTGATGGCTTGAGTTTTGTCCTTACTCCTGCTCTAACCAAGGCGCAGTTAACTTTTTGTAAAACGAGGACGAGAAAATGCAAATAAAAGTCTGACAAAGATGTCTTGTTTGATTCCTCCATCACCCCCCACTTTTCTCACCAGCGACCTCCTTCACCAGGACGGGCTCTGGGAGGGCGACAGGGGGGCTGCGGCCTCCTTCATTCACAGCCACCACGCGGATCAACAGGCGGTCACCGGTGGTCTGGTTCTTGATTACGTAGCGACAGGCCTTCTGCAGATCCTCATTAACAGCCTTCCAGTCCTGAGCTGGATGGGAAAAAAAACAACACAGCAAATAGGGAAGTTTACAGAGGTGTGAGAGAAGTGTGCAAAAATACAAATTTGCATTCAATCATGCAAACCAATAAATGATGTCCTATAGATGTAAGGGCTTTTTCATTTTATCTGGATATATTGTTCTTGAGACCACCAAAATACAGATCTGATTATAATTCTGATTCATGCATTTTTTCCCGTTTCCTAGCATCCAGCCTGTCTGCAAGAGCACACTTATGTGCGAACGTGCGATGCTGTAGTATTGTATTAAAAGAGTTTTAAATTTAAGGAACACAATTTAGGGCTGGATGATAATTCAATAAGAATAAAAAAGGGTCAAAAAAAGTTAAATAGAATAACAGTTTCCATTCCTTTTGCATTCAACCCTTGAGGATTAATAATACATCCATTACATCCTCCCAACCAATCACAAACACAGATCCAGGAATTAAGCTCCGCCCCCTTCAAAGAGTTCAGAGAGCACTCGTTCTTTTTTCTTTTTTAAAAACTTGCAGTTTTGGTAAAAAGTTGCTTGAGTAAAGGGTTGAGTTTGAATTCAGTGTTTGTGTGTTCTGTATCTAAAAATAGGTCGCTAAGCAACAGAGTAAAATGGTCATGGCTGCACTTAAAATATATGTTTAGAATTTGTTGAGAATTATAAATATTGATCAATATGATTTCTACTTTATTGATATGCTTTTTTCTATATCATCCAGCCCTACTGCAATCGTCATTCATGTTTTATCCTCGTGAATTTCATTGACAGTATAACCTTTACAAATAGCCACACTAACTGTTCTGGTGCACGCATTTGTGTTTGCTTCTTGCTTTTTTTGCTACTTTAATCCCAAAATTCCAAGTTAATTTATATTGTTTAGACCTTCATGCATGTTTGAACTAGTTTTTTATTTGCAAGAAAAAAAAACACCCAGTAGCTATGGACAAAGCCTACATTTGACAAAAATGTTTACTGTGTCAGCTTCAGGAGATGTAAATAACCTTTACAACGTTATTCAAAAATAAAATAAAATAAAAATATGAAATACTGCATTTTTAGACAATGTTTTGTTAGTTTGCTTATTGTGTTCACTAATTTACAGTCTTAGTTAAGACACTTTGGTTCACCATCTCGTTTTACTCTCAAGTTAGGCATTCTTTTTTTCTGAACTTTCTACTGAGCAGTGCAGCCTGTTGCCCTTTTATAGGAATTTCCATATTTTTTTTCAAGCTAACTCTGAATTTATGGTAACGTGGGACATACCATTCTAAGAGCAAAGGTTTAAGTTGTTTGGCACGTCATGACAAGTCATAAATCTATTACAGTTGTAAATTAGAAACAATCTCAGGATAGGTCTTTAAGATAATTTAGGTAAATAAGGCCAGGTAAAGGACTGCCAACTGTGAAGCTTTGTAACTGAAATAAAAGTAAATTTTACATCTTGTTCATTTAAAATTCAAACGCTTTATCGGCATTTGCTAAATGAAGCCTTCACTCAACCACAGCTGAGATCAACTTAGTACTGTAAGTCTAAAAGCGGGACCTCCAGCAGGACCACACCAGCCCTGGAATGCCTCTTCCCTTCTAGGGAGAAGTTAGGCAGCTCATGATATAACTTTGAGACTGACACTTCAGGGACAGCTGCAACTGATATGGCTGACTGACCCACATTAAAACACCAGTTTCGCATTTTCCTCAACGGATCTAAAACACTATTGGCCATTGTGTCGAAAACCGAGCTGTAAATACACTTGCAGAAGTCAAAACCTAAAATTAGCCGTCCACATGGCGGCTTTCACGAGATAATTCAAAGGTCAGCCTTTTCGTGCACACGGTTCAAGGCAGAGAGCGACTTACTTCCCTCCTTGCAAACTTCAATGACATATCCGTCCAGACCAGTGGGCCCGATGTTCTCGGGCTGACTCCAGAGAATGGTCACTGAATTGTCATTTTTGTCTTCAACGAACAGATCCACAGGGGCACTTGTGGGCTCTAGAAAAAAACATTAAAACATTGGTTACCTAAAGGCAATTTCATTCTTATCCGCTTTTTTTTTCTTTTCTTTCAGAGCCAAACCTCACCTTTGGGTGGAGGAGGTGGAGGAGAGGGTGCTTTCGGCTCTTCTGGTGCAGGAGCCTCAGCAGGAGCTTCTCCTGGCGGTGAACAGACAGTTGTGTTATTGTTTGAAAAGAAATACTGGTAATAATAGCAGTTTTACTTAAATGCAGGTATTTTGTACGTCTGTACTCCTATTTTTTTTTTTTTTTTTGTAAAAAGATGAGGGTAATCGAAACACTTTTCCAGGGTGGTTTACCATCAGCAGGGGCTTCAGACTCTGCAGCAGGAGCAGCTTCCTCTGTGGCTGGAGCAGCGGCAGCTATTATTAAATGTTAGATATTAATAATTAGTGCTTAAAGCAGATGGGACATGTTCTGACAAATGATTATGCATGTGTTGCGGCAGCAGACTTGAGAAACCATCATAAAGAAGCCTGGTAGTGACTTTGGCTTTAGCAAGAACAGGATAAAGACTTGGATTTCTTTTTTCCAATTGAATTTTTTTTTTTGTATTATACCATTAGCAGGGGCATCAGCAGCAGCAGCAGAGCCTGGGGTTTCCTCTGTAGCAACTGGTTATGTTAGGGGTTAAAAGACAGTACATATTGGAGAAGCTAGCTTCCCTGTAACGGGATGACGGTTTAAGATTAGATGCTCCGCTTGCTGTTGTTATACTTTTAGCAGGAACCACAGCTGCAGCAGCAGCTGATGATTCCTCAGTGACAGGTGCAGCAGCTGACATTCACAGAGGACCAAAAAGCACCACAATAATAAAATGAATTTAAAAAAATCCTCATTAGAAAGATGTGACAAGATTTAATTCCAATCGGGAGAAACGCACAAGTGGTGTTTAAGCTACACAATTAGGCACAGGCAAACTTAAAATACAATATAGTATTATTTCAATTGTGTATATTATTATTCATGGATGTACTTTGCAGCACGTTATGAATTTATTTTGTCTTACAGATAAACTGCCTCTTAAAGTTAGTGGGTGAATCTAATGTTGCTGTGGTCAAGATAATTGATTACTGTTAAGATTAACCAATCAGATGTTGTATATTTGACAAGCCACCATGACAGTTAAATTACTTCATGGTGCACTGCAGTAAAAGGCACTATGGGATAAATGAACAAACACTGAAATAAACACTGGACTTAACAGCGTTGTTTGATAACTAAGTCCAATTAGAATGGACTCTAACTAGAATCTGTCTGCATGATTTAATTGGATTGCCTGTTTTTATTGCAAACTGCTTTTAGACAATGCGTTGTGAATTGGCGCTATTGAAATAAACTCAACATAACTTAAACTGAATTGAAGTGAATAAATATAACTTTTAAATAATAACAAATAATTAATATTGTGGATTCAATACTTTATTACTTTTAAATCACTATTTTTAATAACCGTTAGAAGCATCCTTTTAATGATTGGCACTCCATAAGCGGCTAGAGGAAACAGGGAGTTACTATCCTTAACAGGATATCCTGCCTCAGCAGGAGGTCATATTCATTTGTAATTGGAACGAGTGAGATTGCTACTAAAACAGCAGTCGGCTGAAATGCAGTAAAGCTTATCAATCAAAGCAGAGAAGTGGCTGATTTGCTGTAACAGAAGCGGCAGCTTTATTAGTGAAAGCAGGGGAGCTGGAGTAGAATTAAAATAGTTATCAAATAAAATAGTTTTTATTCTTATCCGTGACATTAAAAAAAGTTTTTAATGAGTAGCATATCAGGTTTTAGCAAGTCCTTGACACGAAGCCTAAATGTGCCCTTTATAACCCTCCAGATCTGATAAAAGTGGTACTTTAAATGCCCTTTATTAAAATGATTAATTATTTATTAAAATTGTTAATTCTGAGGAACGAGAAGTGCGATTATGATTCCCACAAGATTTTTTTTTTTTTTTTTGGTGTATTTTATAGGTTGGAACATCTCACTACTTTTTTTTTCTTCCTCACTATACCGTCCTACGTGCGTAAAAGTCGCCGAGATCTTACAACGCACAGACACATTACGTTCAAATTCACTTCATTATCAACATATCCAAGGTTCATCCACGGAGGAGGGAAAACATAAACTGGAGTCGTCCTGAATGAATCGGTGAGACCCGGGCATGACGCGCCGCTGCGCCCTGGACATTACCCTCTGCAGGGGCAGCGCCCTCCGCAGGCGCTTCTCCTTCGGCCGGGGCGTCCACAGCCGGGGCAGGAGCAGGCTCGGCCACCGGGGCGGGTTCAGGAGCCGGCTCTGGAGCTTTTTCCTCCTCTTTCTTGGCTGGTTCTTTCTTGGCCGCCTTCTTGATCGGGGCAGGCTTGGACGGCATGTTGGAGGTCGCAGCGAATTCCCAACTCAGTTAAGTCCCTCAGACTGTATCCAATGCCATCATCCCCCTGTGGGGGACAGCGCTTATATATGGCTCAGCATGAGAAGTCACCGCCCCTTTAATGAGCCGCATGTAATAGATCCTAAACAGAACGGATGACTCAGAAAAAGTCTGAATAGACTGCATCTTTAGAGCGTTCTTCACGTCATATTCTGACATTAGTATCTGTAGTTTATAGGCCTACAACCTTACGCACTTTACCTGTTTTGTTCAGACCTACTCACCTTACCTGTAATGCTAACCGAGTCAAACTGCACACATGCAGACAGAATAAATATGACATGTAGTTTATTAAATGCCAACAAACAGTGATGAGTGGATGAAAGCCTAGTTCAGGAGCACCGTTCACCCTTCTGCTGGACCCAACTCTGGTGAAATATATAGATTTCTATAGGATACTGTCTTGTTTTCCCTCCTCCTCAACAATTGTTGCTGCATCCAGAATGTTGACCAACTGTATTTACAGTCTTTACATTGACGTCCTGTACAAAGTAGATAAATCAAGTTTTACAAAGGATTATTATTAAAAAAAAAAGACAACCCAGAAATATCAAATATTTGAGTATTTAAAAAAAAAGTAAATGTCTAGATTTTTTTCCCCCCTAAAGTAAATGGTAAGGTGAACATTTTTTGTCTCATCACATAGCAAGTTTACATGCATTTACAACACCTATGAACCCTTAACATATGCACGTCCGTGACATTACAAACAGCAAAACTTTTGTTTAAATCTTACTAGCTTAACAAGCTTTGCAAAAATATGACTATTCAGCAACCTGTATTGGCCTAAGAAATCAGATTTAGAGCTGATTTAGGCTCATGATTTGATCTTAAATTGCCTGGTGACAATTTAGAGCGCAAGTTACATTTCATCTCTTTGCCATTCATAAACACAAAATGTATCAAACATCTTACATTTCATACCTATAATTGAAACCCTGTCTTTAAATCCTAACTCCTTTAAGGCTATGTCCGACTGGATGAAACAAGCTTCTATTCCTTTTTTTTTGTTGTTGTTCTTCTTCTTGTGATGCATTTTCATCCAAATCAGGAACTTAGAAAAGACCAGATGAGAACACAAAGCAGCTGCATGCGAAGTTAAGACCTCTGCCAATTGTCGACACCAGTAGAAGTTGCTGCATAGTCCTGAAACACCAGTAAGCAAACACAAATCACAGCTTATACGTAGCAACAGGCACAACAACCAGAAAATGAGATGAAAAGCTGGACCCGATGGCTTTAATCAACCTGTAGAAACGGACCGGACTGTGGCCGCCGGCCACTATCACTGTTTGATACCTGGAATATTTACAGCAACACCGCTGATTGACGTTATTCATCCCCCTAATCCATCGTTTTGTGCCGGTCAGAGCAGCAGGAACACAATCTGAACGTTTACACTTCCGTATGGCGCTGTCACTGAAGCGGTACCACATTCAATCAGCTAAAACATTGGCCACTTTGGGATGATGGATATTGCACAACCATATACCCTACATTTCATGTACTTTAATAGGACCTCTTTACACAAATCAACATTGAGCACCTAATAATCTGTGTTCGTATAACACTGTCTTTTTTTTTTTTGTTTTTCCCCGTGTCGCGTGCCCAGAATATTCTCAAAAGAATACGGCACGACATTTATGAGGGAGAACACGACACAATGTCTCACGTGACTTCAGAACGTCTTCAACACTGTTTCACATGTAGGTCGTACGCCCGGTGTGAAAGGAACGACGCTAAACCTTTTGCTAACCTACACTGCAATGCAATCCCTAAAACAGTTTGGGGCCAAGGTTTAAGGAGCTAACCAATACTAATATGCATGACTGGTGAGAGGCTGTTTCAGTTTGTTAAGTGTAAGAACTGCGGCGGAGGAACTCCCCACGCGCAGCTCCAGGGTCAGCCATCGTTAAAACGTGTTTTGCAGTCGCTCTTAAATAAGGCTCTTTTTAAAAGCACCTACTACGTGATACCATTGTACACTTAAGTGTTTGATAAACATTCATAGCTGAACTTAAAACTCCTAACTTGACAGTCAATATGCAAGGTTAAAATAAAATATTTGGTTCAGTATAACTCTTTTTTTTTTTGCACCAACTAATGCAGATTAACTGCAACACAGCCTGTTTGTATGTACAGAGCTATATATATATATATATATATATATATATATATATATATATATATATATATATATATATATATATATATATATATATATATATCTCATGGGAAACATTTGAAACAAATGTGCTCTTTCTAAGATACAATCTGAATTGGATTCAGTAAGCATTCACGCGTCTGATGTCATCAAACGGCGTTTCTCATCTTATATTATCCCTGTGTAGTAAGTATCTCATACCTGATATTTATGGCAGCCTTCTATGGAATAAAACTATGATAAGTGCGTCGTAAAAGTGGCGTGCAAAGCCACAGAGCAATTAAATCACATCGTTGATATTCAAGCTCAGTTTTTTTTTTTTTTTTTTTTAAACAAAAGAGTATGACAGCAATAGTTCCTATAAAACCGAAAAAGACTGAAAGTTGAATTGTTCTGTTACAAAGCAATAAGGATGAACTGAAATGCTAAAATACAGAGATCTGGGGAAATAAACAGTTCCTGACTGTGATAGCTGTGATAATATTGAGGAAAGCACCAGAGGAACTCTGCTTAGGTTGAGGTTAAACGAACATCTCTGCTGTTAAGGCATTTTCTTTTTTTCACCTGCTTGAGTTGTAAAGTTCAGGATTGCATATGTATCAAGAATGAGCCCTCAGAGGCTTTCTTAACACAGTAGATATGTAGTAAAAACGTCTGCGTCGAACAGTAGTGTCTGTCATGCTGTCATACTCTTTTTCAAAGCAAGGTAATCGTCGGCGAGATTAGAGTCGTTTGATGAGGACTCAGCATCCCAGGTTGCACTTAGGGAGAAAACAGGATGGTCGGTGTAAACAGTTAGCACCAATCTAATAGTACTGAGCGCTGATGCGGTGGGAAATTGTTGTATATAATCTTGTTACTGAACATAACCTTCTATCTAATAGAGCTTTAGTGTCCATGCTTTTTGTGACTTAATAATCTGAATCTAAACTGTAAAAGCTTCATCCTCACATTGTGGCAACGGTCGCTAAACGGAACCCTTTCATGTTTTGAGGTTGACTTCTTCCTGATTCTGCACTGCTCCGACACAGTGAAACACATACAGTTAAATAAAATCTTTAGTGCTGGGTCGCCAAGAGCGGGTTCCTCGGTTCAAAGTTTAGGCAGATCTTCCTTGTCTGGAGATTCGATGTAATTGGCGGCCTCTTGAAGTTTCAGAAGCATTGCCATCTACAAAAAAAAAAAAAAAAAAGAGAGAGAAAATGGTACAGAAACAAAGAACAAACGTCAGAAAAGGGATTTAAAATCATAAAAAAGAAATACTGTCACCACACGCTGTTTCCTACCAGAGGATCCGATTCCATAGAGCTGGGTGGAGTTTCTTTGTGAGGACGCTCCTCACTGGACTGACATGGGCTGCTGGAGCTGATACTTGGAGGAGGTAGATGGAAGAGCTTGGCCTGGTCCTGCTGCGCGGACGGCCATGGCAGGGTACCTCTCACCCACTCCACCGGGTCCTCCCATACTGCCTTCTGCCCGTGGACCTGAGGCACAAAAAAAATCCAGAAATTCAATTTAAGGCGCAATATTTAAGGCCTTTTAACACAAACCCAACATTGAAAAACAAAGGGTACTGAAAATAAAAAAACTGATCTGCTGTTCTTTAGGGCAGCCTAATAAACGCTGGTGTAGCTTTTTTTCACTGGTTTCACTGCACTTTAGTCAAGTTAAGTGGTCTCTTTTCAGCGCTGCAGCTGCATAAAGTTCAGAGCAAGGCAGCGAAAGAAAAGGCAGTAAAGTTGAAATTAGGGAGACCTAAGCTTGGGGAAAGTTGTCATCTGTCTGGACGTGTTGGAAGAAAATGACGCACACAAACACACCAGATTTCCCCTTTCACCTACAACAACTACAGGCTAAATACCAGGAGCTCATTTAGGTAAGTTTGGTCCATCAACAGCATTTTAAACAAATGCTCAACACGGTTATGTCTCAATGTCTGTCAAACTTACTTTTTATGGTAGAAATTCAGGAATCTCTGAAATACTTTATTAACATTTCATGATTAGTTTTAACGTAAAATGTTGATGTGTGATTTGTTGATGTTAATTCCCTTTAACCTGCGGCTGGATTATCCGCCTTTTGCGATAACTCCACTTCTGGAAGCACATGCTGGCACAAGGGGAGTTAAGGGAGACGCCGTACGGAAGAACCTCAGAAGAACCCAAGAAGAAGGTTTGTCCAACTGGATCAGAGAGACTGATTGCCCATTCAGAACTGGCTGTAATAACTGTTTTTTTTTTTCACTTAGCTACGTTTACTTAATTTAGCCTGAACTTTCTTCCTTATATGTGTTGTTAGTTAGTTCCTTTAAGCGAGTCACGGCATTCTGAATTCAATCTGGGGGAACTGTAGAACATCTAAAAGCTCAGGGCTAGAAGAAACCACTGCAAAAAGGGAACTAAAAGTAAGTAAAATCTTCTTGAAATGTATCTTTCATTTACTAGAGCGGGTAAATAAGACTATTTTCTAATGGAATGCATATTTTACCAGTAAAATAAGAATAATTCAACTGCACCTTCTTATTTCAAGTGCAGGATATCTAATTATCTTATTTTAGGAGTAAAATACCCATTCCACTGGCAAATAGTCTTATTTAGCTGCTCAAATCAAGCAACAATATACTAATTTCAAGAAAATTTTACTCAATTTTAGTTCCCTTTTTGCAATGCGCTTGCCATTTCAGAGAGACCTGCTGTTGTTATCCCTCCAACCCAGACAGAAGCAGAGGTGATGGAAATCGCCGGAGGAGAGAAAACAAGTCGGTTCTAATTTCTGCTGTTGAGACCAAATGGATTAAAAGGTGTTTCTGAGAATTTATGGTCCTCCTCCCTTTTTATTTTTTCCTGTACACTCAAACTACGTCACAAGTCCTTCCACTTCATCTTCACTCTCAGAAGCAACGTGTAAACTGTTGCTCACATCAGGCTAAGTTAAAAGTTCTAATCCACAGTTATAAAGCTTCTTTCAACAAAGATTAGTAGTTTGCAGACTTTATTGAGCATGTTTTCACATTAATTTGTTTTTGTTTCTGTTAAGATAGTAATTTATAGTGCAGATTTCTGTGATTGTGAGAATGATTGTCGTATAACTTTAAAAAATTTAACTCTTGCTACGCACAAACATGCCGTGCAAGTGCTCTGATGCCATCAACACTAAATATTCTATTCAGGCAAAAGCCCCATTGGTGACGAGATCTCACCTTGATGCCATCTTTTGCTCCTTCTTGCAGATACGGAATAATAGAGTGGTTCCACAGATCAATGAACCAAGACCGAAACTCATCAACTGAAACTGGGCATGACAGGAAAAAGCAAGGGCCTGGAGAGAAGGCGGAAGAAAGAAGAAGAAGAATATAAATTGCGCACATAATTGCTTAAGCCACGTGATTTTTGTTTTTGTTTTGCTTTTTCTGTACCAATGAGAAAGTCGGACGTGCTGTGCTTCTCGAGGAAGGTGTGCAAATGATACCACAGTTTGGGAACCCAGTCTAAAACCCTGATCAGGTCTTCGTTGGTTAAACTCCTTTCATCTTCGGACTCCAACAGCTTCCGGTGCAAATATCGTGTGAGGAAGCCATTAGCTGGTTCCACGTTGTTGGAGAAGGTCACCATCCTGATTAAACAGAAAATATGTCCACAAGGCCATCACACGGGGGAAAATACGTGAGATACAGCTGTTTTTCCTCTTAGTCATTGTCCTTTATCATAAAAGAAGTGTCACAGAGGTGATGGTGTCGGATGTTTTCCATATTACACAGAAGGAATCTTCAACTTTATTGAGATGGACCGTTTAAACCGACCTGAAGCTTAGATGCAGGCTGTGGTTGGCCGTCATCTTCACCGGCTGATTGCTTGTTCCAATAATATAAGGACTACATGCAGAGACAAGGTTTCACACGTCAGACCATTTCACTATTGGCATCGATTAAAAATCTCTGAATGTGCTTTCGGTCGGTGGCGGGGGTTTTACCATTTGTGGTATTTGCAGGTAAGAGCACCATTAACAAGTTCACTGATGGAAACTGGATTGTGAACGTCATCTAAAATAACCACCAGCGGGACCTCTGATGAACTGCTTTCCCGATCGATTTGATTGGCCAGGTTAGAAAGATAAAGCTGCAGATCCTGTAAGGAAAGAGGGGTAAAGAAAAAAAAAAGGGAAGCAGTGGTGAAAAGGGCATCCCGACAGACCAAATAAAGTCAATGGCGTGTTGAGTTGAACGAAAAGTCACGTTTGCGCTACCTTGCACGACTGCCGGTGCATGTTAAAAGTGACCACGATGCCGTCCGTGATTTCGCGGGCGCTGCGGTCCACCAGGTACTCGGCCAACCGGGACGCAAGGTACGTCTTGCCCGTCCCGCTCGGTCCGGACAGGATGAGACGGCGGTGTTTGAGCAGGAGGCTTATGTAATGTTGCATCATGGGTTTGGGGATGAGGGTCTCGAACACAAGGCTGTCCACACACTTCTCTTTCAAACCTGATCAGAACCAGAGGAGGCGAGAATGACCTGATGAAGAACTGCTGCAATAAACAATAAGGCTGATTACTATCCATTAACCCGTGGGATAGATGATAAAGAGCAGCGTTAAACTTCGGCTCAAATCCATAACACATGGAATCTCCGTTACACGAGGCTGCGTCTTGGCAAGACCAGGCCACGAAGACAGATTTTTATCACCTTGCATGTCTTTCTTAAGCCTCACTAAGCTCAGGCACTTCGCTCTGAAAATAACTCCGGTTCAAATGTAGGAAGTCTTTGCACCCCCCCTTTACCCCCCTTTCCCCCAGGCTGCAGGAGAGCGATCTGCTTTGCACTTCTTTGGGGCCCATGTGTCTGAGGCTGGTTGACCAGCTGGATCTGACAGCACTGAGATCAGGTTGCTCAAAGCTCTGCCTGAGCCGTCGCTACTGGTGCAGCTCGCCTGCCGTTCCTGCATGCAAAGATGGAAGAGGACCTGACTGCCTGCCTACCACCCCTCAGTTAGTTATTCTTTGGCTGAGATAAATCGAATGCAATCGTCTGCCTACCGTAATGTATTCTGATCTAAAATCGGACATTCAAAATCACTTGTTCATCAACTCTGCAGACCTTTTAGCGCCACTGTGATGCCGCCGGGGCCTCGCGACATGCAACGGGATGGCTGTGTCTCTGGGGCTTCGCCTCCTAGCACCCTTTTAATGTGGCCCATGCTGTAACTGTAGATCGAGTCGGTAGAAAGACCAAGGCTAGAGGTGGGGTCCACCTTCGCTATATAGACCTGCGACGAAAAACAACAGAAAATCCAAATATATTTTAGTTTTAAATTGAAATGCTAGGTTTGCAGATAGAAAATAAAAACACATTGAATTTCAATACTTACTCCAATTAGGATTAGTGCTTTAAGTAAAATGTTCTTAAAGTTAGTGTATTTATCCTTAATTTGAGTAGGTAAAATGGATTATTTGCCAATGGAATAAGTATTTTGACCCCTAAAATAAGATAATTAGACATCTTGCACTTGAAATAAGATGATGTAGATGAGTTGTTCTTATTTTAAGTGCAAAAATCTTATTCCATTGGCAAATCATCTTATTTACCTGCTCAAATCAAGGACAAATACACTCATTTTAAGAACATTTTACTTATTTCTAGTTCTGTTTTTGCAGTGTGTAAGGCAATTTGATTTACTCAGAACAAGATGGGCTACAAACTGAACACTGTTCAGTGTTTTTCACAACTTAGAAACCATGTTTTCTAAAAAAAAAAAAAAAAAAAAAAAAAAATTTACATTTAGGCTGTCTGAAAATTGGATCTCACTTTAAAAGCCTGGCTGACAGCAGAATCCAACATGACCCAGTCCATCCTCCCATTCACCCTGACAGTACCGATGAAGAAATCCTGCGGTTTAGCCTCCTGTTGAGGCAAAGGGGCAAATGTTACGGAATGAAGGCAGAGCAAAGATTCGTGAAAACTATAAAAAAAAAAAAAAGATAGAAACAACAGCATACGCACGTCTTTAAAAACCCGTAAATCTGCAACACAAACTACCACTTTCACACGATGATCGTCTCTCTGTGAGGGAAGGCTGAGGGAATCAGCAGGGTGGACATCTACTGCGGAGCACAGGTAAGAGGAAAAAAAGAAGCAGAGCTCAAGAACTAAGAAAAGGAATGTTTTTTATATTATAAATAAGTTACGTTTTCAGTCCCCAGTTTTTCTGCTTATTTTTAGACTGTTTGTTTTTGATGTGAAATCATTCACTGGTTACTCAGTGCTATTCTGCAGCGCAACAGATCCGTTGATTGGTCTATTAGATTAGCTTTCAAGCTGAAAAAGTTATCAGCCTTTAGTTCAAGAGGTTCCAAAATGGTTTTATCTTTCTTTCAGACTATTTTTAACCTGGAATATTGTTTCGTTCTTTAGGTTGTTTGTGTCCTTCACAAGGGACTCAAAGTAAAAACATGTAAGAAAAGAAAGCTTTTTCTATAACTTTTTTTAAGTTGCAACTTATATAAGCTACACTTATGAAATAGAACCGTTTGATAGTGTCCATCAAACGGTTCTGGCTTTGCTCTTCCTGTCGGACACAGGACCACAGGACTGTACCTGCGCTGCTCGCCTCGCTCAGCCCTCTGCTGTAGCTTTTGGGCATGTTCAAGGCTACTGACTGACGTGGGGATGAACTCCCCAGGGCTGTGAGACCTGAGGACTGAGACACAGAGCTGGAGGGTCCAGGAGACGGACAGGGAGACAGACTACCTGTCTTCAGCTTATCGTTCTCAGTCTTCAGGTTCTCCACTGTCCTCTGCAAAAAAAGACAAAAGCACACGAGTCACAGGACAGCTCTTTAGAAAACGTGCTGTGAACATGTCTTGAGTGATGGTTTATGCATATTCTGAAACTTTCTGTACAGTCTGAAATGTTCCTAAATATAAAGGCACACACCTGCATGTTGGTCATGGCCTCCTGCAGCTGCTCCAGCTGATGTGCAGAGCTTAAGGCCTCCAGCCTGATGTCGGTCAGCTTTCGCTCCTTCTCCCACAGCTCTGAGCGCAGTTCCGTCACGACTTTATCATCTCCCACGTCATCTCCATCAGAAAGTCTGGAGAGAAAAACAAAAAAAACATCACAAAAGATAATATAAAAACCAAGCACATACAGTGTAGACATCTATCGTCACCTCTAGCTTTGACTATGATACTCGTAAAAACCCAAATGTGGACATTGAGACTTTAGTTCATGGATGCTTACCCCGCCGACGAAGCAGAGGCGGAGGATTTTAACGGCTGCTGAGGGTTATCTCCAACAATGTGGACCTTCGGGGAAGAAGGTGCAGAGGACTCCGGAGTGGCGATCTCTTCGATGTCGGCATACGGCCCCGACTTTGTGCCTTTCTTACTGAAAGCTTTGTTGAAGGAGCTACGCAGCTGTTCAGGGGAAATGCAAACCCGGAACAGCGTGAACCAACAATAAAATCTGCAGAATGCTCAATGCGCAAAGCTTGGCAGATTGTATTACATGAAACGTCGTTAAGTTTTGGAAGGCAGTTGAATGGAAAAGTTTGTCTGACGTGTGTTTGTAAGTTATGAGGAAATGGTGGGTCAAGTGAAATAGATGATTTGGAGCTGATGCCCAACAGAAGCGGTTATGAAATTAAATTAAATCTGTGAAAAAAATGTATTTGAGTAAATGTATTTACATAAAAATGGACTTGAACAACTGAAACACATGCGGACTGATGTGCCAGATCATGTGATGAGATGACAATATGAGGAGTTTAATAATAATTAAAAAAAAAGCAAAGAAAAAAATGCAAACGCAAGTTTTTTAAATGATTTCTAAGTATGACTCCTTAAAGCATGCAGGCTGGAGATCCAGGAGAGGGTTTAGATTTTGCTTAAGGTTGCAACATCACTCACCTCAAAGACCTAAAATTAAATAAAGGGAGAATGAGGGAAAGAATAGAGTCATACTTAATAGCATGTCGATAAAAATAGGACGAGAATCATAAGCATGCATGATAATGCAGGATCGTTGTCTAGTTTCTGTTGTCATCTTTGGATTTAGAGACGCTTTATCTGTGCTTGAGTGTTTTTTCCTGATCTGGCTCCTATGGCGTTGTATTTTTTTACTGAGTTGGTCAGCGTTCTTCGAATGTGTTCATGTTTGCTAGGTTTCATCTTAAGCTCAACCTTGTTTTTTGGGGTTCAATGTGTGTTCTTTCATTGGTTTGCTTCGTGCTTCCCACAAGTCCTTAAGTTTTCTCATCGAGATGTGATGTGTAAGCCTGTCGCAATAAGCAATAAATCAATTAATGGCATGATAAATTAAAATGAGTTGAATGATTTCAATTATCCCAGGGAGGAGGGAACTCTTGCGTCAGGTATTTGCCATGCGCATGGTCGTCTCGTTTTACGTGGCTCATAGTGTAGCATTAGAGCCCCGTGTGGAGTAGAGAGCCAGAGGTACGCTAGACGAGATTTGGAAAAACAGAGATGGAATTAGTTTCAGAGCCGAATGCGTCCGCTGCGGCGTGGGAGAACTTTGGATTCAAACCGGATGACCGTGGTGAACTACTTACCCCCCGCGTGCCGGTACATCGCATTAGTTGTACAATCGTAGCAAGTAAACGCGGTAATACGACAAACATGCATCTGTTCCTAAAACATAATCACCCCACGCAGCTTTTCCAACTGGGGGGGAATAAAACTACAACCGAGGGCCGTCTCGGTCTTCCACAATCACTATTTTTTTAATGGACAAACAAAATACAAAATGGGAAGTGCAGAATGTTGCTCACTTGCAGAAAGTGTAGTTTAGGGTGACCAGACATCCCTGATTTCTGCTCACAGTCCCCTTTTTTGGACGACCCATCCCCGGCTAAAGCTATCCCCAAATTCAGCGTTTTATGAGTGAGAACTAAATGTTGTGCACAACAACAGTTATTATGGTTGCTGGTCACGCTGCTGTTAGCGTTACAGGTAGAAGACAGTGTTTGCAGTCCCTTTGTTAAATGTTCTTTAGAAGTTAAGATTCATTGAACTTTGAGAGGGTGTCCTTACATTATTATGTCATTATCATCATTTTAGTTGAAAATGCTGTACAGACGACATTATCGTTCATCATAATTATTTCAAGGACAATTTATTGTCCAGCGACATCTGTTATTGTGACAGGCGTGATGATGTGTGTTCTTTATGCTTCTACGTCATCATGTGTCTTTAGTTTTGTCGTTTCAGCTTTCTGTGTCTTGTTGAAACACTCACAGCATACGTGAACACTGGGCCAATCAGATCTGTTGATACATCTGTTAAATTGACTTACAAGCTAGACAAGTTACCTTTCTTTTGGACCATAAGGTGCACTTTAAATCCTTAAATTTTCTCAGAAATTGATGGTGCGCCTTATATATGATTACCGTTGTGGTTACTGGCTGATTTCATGCGGTACTATGTGCTCACAAATCTGTTAAAATGTATAAGTATGACTTTGGTTAGCAACGAAGCCGCTCAGCTTAATGGATATTCATATCATTACGGTACACTGTGTCACTACCTTATAGGGCCCCTGAGCTGTCTACAAGACTGCCTGACTGTAATGTCTAAACTAGAAGTGCATTCATGTAACGTGAGTATGTGCTAGCAACAATAAACCAAGTAAGTTAATTAAATATAAAAGCTCAGTTTATTTTGTCCTTCAGTGGCAGTGTCGTCCAACTACTCTGTCCTCCCGATAGAGACGGATAGAGAGCTGTTGATATGGAGGAGCGAAGTGATATTACACATGTGGGAAGAATATTTAATGCGCCTTATAATCCGGTGTATCTTATGTGTGGACAAAGACACATAGACAGGTTAATTCACCGTGTGCCGTATAATTCGGTGCTCTTTATGGTCCAAAAAATATGGTATTAGTCTGTAGCTCAAAATATTTCCAAGTTTTTATGTTTTCATTGTTATTTTCTTGCAAAAACATGTGACTATACCGGGGTTTTCACTGGACATATAATGATATAAAGAATGTAGAATTTCAATGAGAACTTATAGAAACATTACAAAATCTGTTTATTTAATATTGCCTGGCTATGAATTATTCAAGAGAAGCTTATAACAAAGAGTCCCCTTGCTCATCTAAATAACTGTTAGCCGTTTATGTAAAGTAAACTCCTAAAATATGTAACTTTAGGCTTCTTGTGATCTAATTGGTCAAGCTGGGGAATGTTCAAGCTTTTGTTTCCTCACCCAGCTCTTCTTTTTCTTCTTCTTGGCCTCCTGCTCCTTGAGGCTTCCCATGCTGGAGTGACTCGTGGTGCTCGTGAGACTGGAGATGCTCTCTGATGAGTTCTGTCGATTTATCAGCAGCTCTGGATGACAGCAGGAAACAAAACTGTTGAAATGCTCCCGGAAGCGCTAACCGGGAGTCAAAAATCTGGCATCCCGTGCTGTACCTTTAGGTGTGATTTCTGGGTTACTGAGAGCCGTCTGGATGATCTCTTGGGCTTCTGTGTTTTTGGCTTTTAGGACCTCAATGGTCTGCTTCAGTTCGGTGAGCTCGGAGTCCTGGAGAAGGGAAACAATGTCAGTTCACCACAGCTGACAGGCTGCACACAGGCGGTCCTCGAGCTCTCACTCAGGCTTTCAGGTTGTGTTTAGTGCTTGACGACAACATGGATTATCCTGCCATGTAAACTGTGACCCTCATCCGTTTTCCTGGACAAACGTCAGCGCTCCACCCCAGACTTTACAGAGCCTGGAAGGTTCTAGATCATGACGGTACAAATCTAACAAGACTGAACAAGTTTGCCTCAAAGGGTTAAAGTTCTACAAAGCTGTGTGTAATTGAACATGCAAAACCTTGTAAACAATGGACGGATGAAACCATTATAAAGATGTTTCTCAAAATGTCATGACTGGAGAAAGGAAAAGACAGCAGATCAGCACTAAGGATTCATACCAGCTGTCACATACGGTGGTGGAGAGGGGATGATTTGGGCTTGTTTACTGTCTGCGGGACCCTTTGTCACAGACAAATGTGAAACAACGCCCTCACAATAATAATTCATCACTCCGGTGAAATGATCTACTCTGCAGTAACTCAGTGTTTGTGTCTTCACTCCTCTCAGGTCTGGCCTCCTCGTGAGGCAGAACGGAATTCATCAGGTGCGCAACATCAACAGGATACCTTTTGTTCGGAGGAGACCGACAGAGTCTGCAGGCGGGCCGTCATCAGGGCCAGACTCTGCTCAAACGCTGCAACCAGATTGGCCTGCGAGAGGAAAACAGAGGCGTAAGCGGCCGTAAAAGGGACACGCAGCATGCAGATAGGAACGCGCGGTCAGTGTGAGTCAGAAGCTGAATCGGACCGGTCTGGAAACCGTCACCCAGCACGTCAGAGAGATAGCTCTGTGCGGCTGACCGGGAGAGGAAGGAGGGGACGGAGCAGTCAAACAGCTGTGGATGATGTCAGAGATGAAAGCAGACATTAAGGTAATGATGGGGAGGCAGAGCAGCGATGTGAAGATAACCTCGTGGAGCAAGTTTGACTCGCTGGCGAGGAAACGACAGACGACAGCCAGGGAGCAAAGAGTAAGTTTGTGTTTTTTTTTAGAGAATTAAAGAAATATTTGAGAGACCCAGGATGCTGATGTCAAGAATTAGCCGAGAAATCCCCAAATCCTTCTGGATATGGGGCTTACAATGCTTATGTAGATTTAAAACTAGCAGCCCAGCATTCTGATTTTCTTTTTCAAACAGTTTTCCCTTTTCCCTGCTTCTTGCAATTCATATTTTTACTCATGGGAAGACAAAATAAAACGTTTTCTAGGATGTTGTTGGTACTAAAATCTAATAAATTGTCTTCCAACTATTTTTTTTTTAGCAGATGTTTAAGATCAGTAGGCAACATTTGCTCAAAGCTTGCCTTTTTTAACAAATGCCTCTGATGCCATATTCCAAAAACGCAAGTCCGGGGTTCAAATCTAAGACGGTGCTTCTTTTATGATGTTATGCTATCAGGTGTTTCCCCGGCAGCTTGTTTACCTCTATCTGCCACATGTTAAAGCTGGTCACTTTATAGAAGGTTTCTAAAGCCACAAGTTTCAAAAATAATATTTGGTCCCTGCTATGATCCCCCATTCTTGTAAGGTAGAAAACATATATCTTAATCAGAATTAAGCTCACTTTGATCATTTGATGGATGAGTGATTAAAACATTTTTTATCACATGCAAGCATTAAACTACATGATTAGAGACTGACTGGTCGCACCATCCTTATGATTTCATGCCTTCTTTTTTTATAAAAACAAGTGAGACAGGAAATTGAAAGGCAGGGAAACAAAAGAGGTGGAATGGCATGCGACACGACTCCAACCAGCTGAGAACTGTGCTTAGGAGTAAATCCTGAGGGAAGTTGTTTTTCCACCCATGTGGTATGCATCGTGACCATGATCTCTCACAATTAAAAACTAGTTGGAATGGCTGCTATGAAAAACACTTAGACAATTATAAGATAAAAGATTTGTTTTCTTTATAAGGAAATACTATGTCTGTGCTCCATGAAAACAGGAAACATACAGAAGCCACGAAGGCTGCAAAGAAGTTGTGCAAAAAAAAAAAAAAAAAACAGTAAAGAAACTGTTACAATTTAGAAAGCAGATGCTTGTTTTAACCAAAGAGGTGAATAAAGAATATGAAAATTATTAATGATTGTAGTTCCAGCCAAAAGGGATGCACCATACCACATCACAAGCCCAACAGAAAGTTACAGTTCATCACAAAGTTACCCTCTAAACCAACCTGGCCTAGCTGCTACACCCAGCATCCAGAGGTGTGAGTCAGTGGGATGCAGGCAGGGGGCAGCAGTGAGTCCAGCAGTCAATACAGCCAAGGTATAAAGAAAGGGACAGTTGCATTAGATCTGGGGAACAAATCTCATATGCAGTCACATAAAGAAAAACACACGCGTAAAAAAAGGTGGGCATCATACGCTTACTCAAACGAACACACCAACCAAAAACTAGAGAGTAAATTTGCAGAAAAAGTAAAAAATAAAACCTGCTTCTTTTATAGATTTGTTGCTGGAGAGGCAGCATCACAATTCTGACTTTGTGCCATGTTAACGTGCCAGATTCATGCATTAAAAGCTGCGCATAAGAAACGAGAAGAAGAAGCAAGGATGGGAAAGTTTCCAGGTACAAATAAGGACAAAAACAGGAAGTCATAAACGGGTTTGAGGTTTAAAGGGAAGCACAAAGTGAAGCATGTTTCAAGTGGATGAGTTACCGAGTTAGGCGTGTAATGACACTGTTGGATTGTAGAATTGATTACTTATTTTATATCTCTCCTACTAAAGGATAACAAAACTTATAATTAAGTTACTTCTGACCAAACGAAAGCAACAACTGTACATACATTGGCAGAAAGCTGCATAGTCAGGTCAGCCACCTTTTCCTGGGACGACTCCAGCTCTCGTCTCAACTTGCGGATTTGCTGCAGACAAATTTCAAATCAGGTCTAAGATGCAAGACAAACTGTTTTTTCAGAAGAAAAACAAACGCAAAAGTATTGAGCGCTCTGCTGCAATGGTGAATTGTGTTAAAAATGCGCCTTTGTTTTGTTTTCAACCAAAACACACACACACACACAAAATAATATGGAGATTACTGCACCACAAGAAGGAAAGATTAAAAAATGGATTTAAATGTACTCCAATACCTGGATATGAAGCATGCACTGAGAAATGTATTGGGTCTGGACTGACTTTATTACATTTTGGGGAGGGGTACTGGAGAGCAAAGAATATTAGAGATAAAACAAAATGGAGTGAGTTATGAGCTTCTGAGATAAAGATCAGCAGACTCATTGGAAAACTGAACACCGTTGGGTGACTGGACAAAGTCCAACAAGTCTGACAGATGACACAGCCGATGGGCATAACATGAGCCTTACCTCGCCTTGTATTCTTTCCTCATTCTTAGGAAGCATCAAGACAAGAAAAGGGGATAGGGCGCAGGATTAAGTCTAATTGCATTTATAACCAAAAATGTATCTACATTAACACTGGTCCAATTTAAACTGTTTAGAGATCAAATATGAAACCTTCAGCAGTTAAACAAAAAGTGGCTTTTTTTCCCACAGTCTTTGCTCAAAAGTAACAAGAACATTCTTTAATAAAGCAGTCTTTGCCATGTTGAAATACTGTAATAAACTTCATGGAAACGGAAAAAAAGACTATTAATATTCTTTACCATAAAACAGTTTTTTACAAGATTTTCCTGTAAGAACTAAAGCACAGCCAACATTATATGTATATAAAAACAGTTATGTATTGTAAAAAAGCTATGTTGACTCACCGCAGAATAGTTAGATGAAGCATTGGACGCCAAAGAGAGCACAGAACCATGCACTGAAAAACACAAAGTAAAGATATCACCTATTGCCAAGAATCAACAGTGTTTCATTAACATAAATGCTGATTTATTCAGTAAAGGCACTAACAATTTACTTCTAATTAATTACAAATCTCTCATGAATCAATTTGGAGGTATAACTAAATAATTATTAGGATAAAACATTTTTTAAAAGTGTCAAACTTCCGGATTGCAACAAATGATTAAGGGGTTGTTTTTAGCCCCTTAACCTTAATGATTAAGGGGCTGTACAGTTTATTTTGTCAAATAGTATTTGACAAAATAAGAGTATGTTTTGTGCAATTTTGTTTGGTGTAATTTTGAAATGGTGGGAAATTTTGAACGACCCGTACAGAAATATTTCTGATGCTATAATTTAATAATAGGACCGTCCTTATGATTATTAGAAAAATAAATAAACCTGGGTTGACATGAATTTCTTTCTATTGTGTGCAGCTTTGCTTACAGAAATGAACAATAGTAAACTAAATGAACGTGTGAATACACACTGTAATCAATGCCTGTGCAAATTCTCTGTTATCCGGGTCATAGCAGCAGCAAACAGGTTTAAATCGGAGGCGACTTGACACTCGCAACAACTCAGCAAAAGTCCAGTTGCCTTCGATTTAAGCCTGTTTAGTGTAATCAAACACTTGAAAAAGCAGAAAAGTCCATTAGGATGTCCAACTGTTAAAATATGTGTTACAAAACCTGCTAAACTGGATTACAACTTTGGACTCTACCCCTTTAAATCCTGACGTAAAGGACTAGCAGTCTAAAAGGACTAAACTAAGACCTCTCTCCATTTTGCCTGGGCATGAGAACAAACTGCTTGCGTTGACATATTCAACCAGAAGACAGCATAAACAAGAACATTTACCGTCCTCCCCGGGTTCGCGGAAGGACCCGGACCGCAGCATGCTTTTTGGCCGGTCGGCCAGAGACATGCTGCTGCCCAGGGGGGAGGATCCGTACAGATCGCAGGCGGATTCGCCGGGGGGGCCTGTGCTGTTGGAGCGTGATATCCTGGGGCTGCCGCAGGAAATTGGGGCAACTACAGAAAGAAAGGATAAAACTCAATGCCACATCCACAAAAATAGCAAGCAGGACTTTGCCCAAATATTAGACCTGGGTTTTGAAAACTGATCTAAAAGGGCTACATTGAGGGGATTGGGATCTTGATTTGATCCCAGATTTGAACACCTCAGTTATTATGCAGACTTATTCCTCAGAATTAACCCAAATTCTCAGTTAATCACGGACCCTTGCAACATTAGGAGATGTTTGTCGGATCTGGAACAGAGACACTCACCGATGTTCGTCAGAGTCGCTTTGCTGGAGGAAGGGTGGAGAAGGCGGGTGGGGGAAGGCAGCTGAGGGGGGGTGCTGCTCTCCGTCATGCTCACTATGGTGTGAGAGTGACGCCTTCCCGGCTTGCTTCCATCGCTGTCTGAGAGGCTCGAGCCGTAGCGCCTAAAGATGAGAAGGTCGGCGTGAGTCAATACACATTAGATGGGGAGAATTTAGAAAAACATGCAGAGCTACGCAGACTCACTCTAAGCCTTTCTTCGGCAAAGTGTTCCGGTCCGTCTGCAAGCTTAAAAAAAACAAAAAAAAAACAGAATAAAACATTTAACATGGGATTAATTCCTGCAAAATAAATGTCTTAGTTTTGCAGAATCACCGTCACAAGCAGAAATATGTCGTGATTTATTAGAATCATTGCTGTTTATCACAACATGTAAGCCTTAAAACAGAGCAAGCGTTGCAGCAAGCGATGCGTCCCGTTCTCTAAATGTGCCGTTTCGTTTGCCAGAAAATAGATTGGATGATCTTCACGTCGAGAGAACAGCAATTCTGCGATGCAGCCAAACGTTCACCCCCGTTTTAAAAAAATAAAATGACAGCTCACACTCTTTGTTCCCATAAAAGCCACGCAAAATGGAAATGGATGTTAGCCGGCTGCCAAGAGACCCGGCATTTGTGCTTACTTTACTAAAACAGCAAATCATCGGTGGCAAGGACAAATGCAGTTCTTTCTGCCAACAGTGCTCCGGCGCTCGAAGCAGTCAGTTGTCCTTGGATGGGAACTTTGTTCCACTTCATCCATCTTTGACTCGGATCAAACCAAACGGCCCCCGGAGAGCCACCGGTTCAGTCAAAAGCAGATTTTAACCCCACAGATATCCTCCCAGGGCCTTAAAAAGTAGGTTATGACCTCACGGATTGTTATGGTCAAAAGTTCAGTGCCTGTCGGTTAGACATTATAGTTGTTGTACGAATAATCTTATCGATATCTCCAGAGACGCTGTACGCGTAGGCAGGTGCACAACCCGACTCAGGTGTTACAGTATGGAGCTCCGTTTGTTCTGTAGAGCTGCTGTCTGGTCACAGAAAGGGTCACAGAAGAGCTCCTGATCTATAGATCCTTCTCCTTTTTATCCCCCTGATCTTCATTAAACAGAAGTTAAACATTAGAATTAGACCTAGGCCACACAAAAGGCTCCTGAAAACCCAATAAACACCTAATAATTACCGGTTTCTAAGTAATTTAGATGAGTGTATTTTGAATATTAATATCCTAATCAAGGATATTTCTCCTTTTAGTGATAAATGTTTGTCATTTCATTTCTTGTCTCTTTTTTTAAGTCCTGTGTAGATGATGTCTCATTAGCAATAAATTTGATTTGTTTTTAAATTAAATTTGATTGTAAATATAGTAACTTAGCTTTGTTCGATCTTAATTGAATGATAAATTTATTGTTGCCTTAATTTTGAAGTTAATTTTGAAGAGCTCCATGCATATATATACATATACTTCTTGAAACATAATTTAAACCAGTTATGAGACTTATGGATTTTTTAATATTAATAAAATTAAATGCAGCTTATAATCACTGCATGCTTTTCTTTGTTCTCTGACTTCCTCCCAGACCAGTGTCTAAAAGGTTTCCTTCCAACGGCATGGGTGAGGGGTTTTACGCTACTTTTAACTAGATGATTTGAATTTAAGAGTCACAGCATCAGCAATTTGCTTTATACAAGAAAATGAAGATACCAAAGAAGGTTATGGGAACCTATTTCGCCACAGCCAATTTTTGAAAACAATGTGCAAACTTGCCTTTCGGAGAGGTTGAGCGATGTCCTACTCCCTCCCCTCCAGGTCGCTGCTCCCCTCTCTTCCTTGTCGCTGGTATCTGGCGGCACCAGCCTCACACTGGAGGGCACACTCATCTGGAGGGGCAAAGACTCCAAGCTGCGGTGCATGCCAGACAGTTTGGGGTAAAGCATGGGGGATCCGCTCAAGCTCAGGCTTTCGCTGGTGTAAGAGGGAGAATCGATGTGGAGGACGGGCGCCGGGCTCGGAGTGAGACGGGTGGATGTGTGGGAAGCAGCCAAGTCCTGAAGCTTAGAGTACGGTGGTATTTTAGGCGGAAGGTCCTGGATGGTCACGCACGAGTCGAGACTGTTCGAATTCATCTTGTCCAGGTGAGCCAAGCTGGGCGGACGACCCAGAGACTTAGTGTTCAGCATCCTGGGAATCAGAAAAGAGACAAGATGTCAGAACTAGCAGGGGGGAAAATGGCTTTTTCGTGTGGTTTCTTCGTTTTCTCAAATGAATCACTGCTTTTATCCAAAATTAAAACCATGCACGGTGCGTGTATTTAAGGGTGCCCACATAGTTGCACTTTTAAAGAACTCGGTTGAACTGTTTTCAAGGTTTTATCGCTATCTGCAGCATAGTTGAAACCAAATTCCCATTACAAAGATTTCCTTGAACAGCTTTTTAGCCTGCCTGTTGAATTATTACTGTTGATGCTAGATCAGGGGTGTCAAACAAACGGCCCGCGGGCGGCCCCCGGATCCCGCGGGCCGCCAAACAATTTAGTCCGGCCCTGTGGCTAAATGCATTATCATTACAAAAAAAAAAAAATAAATAAATAAAAAATGTATTTATTTTTTTATTTTTTTTCCCAGTGTCCTGTCTGGCAATGTGGCAATAAGATGCCACAAAGAGCTCATCAGATTTGACTGAGCTGTGTTTTAATTAGCAGATTAAGCTTCAGGTGTGGAAAAATTTAAATAATTTCTTAATTTTTATCTGTTTGATGTATTTTATCATGCAGGACAGTGTTTTTAAGTTCCAAAAAATGTGAATAAATGTTTTTCAACATTGTATAATCACTGTGATCAGTTCTTATGCATAATGCACAAGTAAATGTTTAACTGAGTAAAAGTATTGTTGAAATTGCACATACTTTTTTTAAAAACGCTGAGGTTATTCATAATATATTGTGTAAAAGTGAAATTAACTTAATATAAAAATCAACAAGTCCACATTTATTACTTCTATTTAATCTTGCAATGAGTTAACTCGTGTGGCCCTCTTGAGATCAGATTAAGCTGAATGCGGCCCCTAAACCAAAATGAGTTTGACACCCCTGTGCTAGATAGATAATTACTTTATTGATCCCCGATAGGGGAAATTCATCTGCCCGATAGCATAGATATAAACAGAAAATTGGATTAAGAAAAAAATAAAAATAATAATAATAAAAACGCAGTCCTTCAAGAGGCATTAAACTGTCTCATGGCCGCCAGGACAAACAAACTATATATGCTATAACAAATGGAGAACTTTTTCTTTAAGCCAACATGGCTTCGTTTTGCCAATACAAGTCAAAATGATCCTAAACCCAAATTTCATGGTTTATAAAACTGAAAAGTGTTTTGAAAAGTGTTTTTTTTTGTGATCTGCGTGAGCTGTAGATTAATGCGAGACCTGGGTGTTGTGGGCGAGGACAGTTCGTGGTATCTGCTGCTGCTTGTCCGTCTCAGACCGTGCAGTTTCACCGAAGACTCTCCCGCACACTCGGACTGGCCGTCCTCTCCCTTCAGAGAGCCGCAGTCCAGCTCGGCACCGACAGCCTTAGCCTTGGCCCGTTCCTTCTCCTTCTCCCTGTCTGTCTGGTTCACCGGGCCCGTGCTCGTTCTGCTCATCAGTTTACCACCGCAGCCGCTTGGCTCCTTCATCCTGGGCCCTGTGGAGGCCATGGGCACAGGCTTCAAACTCAACAGAGTGGGGTCAATGGTACCGCTGACAGGGCGAGCTGCTGGCCGTCCAATCACACTCAGAGTGCTCGACTTGGCTGGCCGAGGAAGGCTGCGGTACTGGATGCTGTTTCGGGCGTTTGGCCCCAGGAAGCCGTGCTCGCTGCTGGCATCGAAACTGTTCTTTCTGCTCAAGCTGGTTCCTCCGCCGACGGGCTTGACAGGGATGCCGGACGACTTGGGAGTTTTCCCCACGGTGGCAGAGCCCCCGGGGATGTGGGAGCCCCCTGCTGTCATAACTGTTGCGGTGCCGGTGGCTGCTGACGGTTTCCTGTAGCCAAAGGAGCCTCCGGCGGATGGTTTGACCAAACCTGACGGGGGCTTGCGGTGCTCCCCGTGGATATCTCTACCGGCGTCCGAACGGGACCGTTGCAGGCCAGCGGTTTTGATGGAAATTTTGGATTTGTCCAGAGGTTTCTCACTTTTAGGTGCTACAGAAAGAAAGAAAAAAACAGAATAAAACATATACTGAGACATGTAGGAAAAGTTCTAGTATTTGTCCTTTGGACATTTGAATTTGGACTTGCAGACTTTACCCTAACCCCATGCCTTTGGCAGCAGGACTTTTTTTTTTTTTTTCAATAAACTGAGGTTCAATAAATACTTGGATGCCAAGTTTCCTGACTCACTATTTGTTAGCCAACTGTCATTGGCACTGGATTTTATAAAAATATTTTATGACAGACTAGACAGAGAATATTTGGAATATTGAGCCATATTTCAGAATACCAATGAATAGCAATGAGAAGACGGTAGAAAGCTGCAGTTATCCCTCAAATCCGTTTCCTGCCTGTGAGATGTGCTTTTTCTTTTCTACATTTAAAAATGCAGAACAGCTTTCAGGAACGCTCCACTGCTTTTCAGGTGTTTGACAAAAAACAACAGTGAGTTGGAGTTGCCCCTTCGGTACGGACACATTTTTATATTATTTAAATATCAGCATCTAAAAACTCCACACATCATTGTTCTAAAATGTAGCTGCACCACGTTGGATACATAAATGTTGAGAGTTTTTTCCTATCGAAGTGCAGACAAAACGCGGAGAATCGGATCTCATTTATTAACTTAGGTCAAAACACCAAGAAATTCAACAGAGTGCTTCTGCAGACAGATAGTAACAGATAATGGGAGCACGAGCGCATAACTCTACGGTGACATTGTTCTTTTTTTCCAAGTAGCGCGCGGCATGAACCCGAGCCAGACTTACACTAACAAATACATCTGTTCATTCTTCCAGATAACCGGCAGAGATTTGGCTCGACTCTTATACATAAACACACCGGTTCACGTCCGCCTTTAGAAATCAGTTAATTGATGACATGGATTTTCATGTTGAAACAAGTTCAAAGCAAGAGCAGTGGGCAGAATGCCTGAGATAAGACAAACGGGAGGCGTCTCAAGAATCCTGGATAAGAAAAACCCTCTCACCTGCCACTTTGAGCATACTCTGAGACGTGTGTGTGATGGGGGAGGTCACGCCCACCGGAGGATTTCTGCCCTTCTTGAAGCTTCCCGGTTGACCCAAGTTCTGAGGCTTCTTCAGATCCCCTTTAAGGCCAAAGTCTTCGCTGAGGCTCGGCGGCTTCTTTCTCCACTTGCTCGGCGCTTCTGTTTTGAGGCTTCCTGAGTTGAAGCTGCAGCTGTCCAGCTTGTGGCTGGCTTTGCCGTCCTCGCTGTACCAAGAGAGGCCGCTTTCCACCAGGGATCGCTTCTCTGCATCGGTGCGGAGCTGAGGAAAGAAATGGAGGAGGCACAGTGCGGGCTGCAGTCAGATGTAGGCCTTTGTTCTCTGTACAATCAACTGCTTCCTGTAATCTGTTCAGTATACAAGCTGCATTTAAGAGGAAAGATAAATAGATAAATTCATAGACCATACGAGGACTGAAGGCAACCATGGATGATGACAAATGAAGGAGAAAAAGAGAAAAATGGATTTAAAATTGAAGACAACAGGAGCAAATATCGAGCTGGGAAATGTGCTATTTTTAGAAGAAGGACGGTTACATGTTAATAGATATCATGTGGTGGAAGTGGAGGTGGCACTAAGGACACAATCAGGCAAGCTGTTTCTTGGCATGTTATTAAAGTGATATAAAGATGGCAGATGGCTCATGGAGTGGCGGTAATGGCCATGTCTTCCAACCGAGCATTCTCCAGCTTAGTGAAAGCAAATCTATTGTTTGTCTACAGGAAAGGTAGAACCAATACTGACTAAAACAAAGTGAATATTAAACAATTTAAGTCAACTTTAAACACGTTTTTACTCCAAATTTAACAAATTCCATTATAGCAAAACAGTCAGTATCATCAGACTACAGGAAATAAGTCCAGAAATGTACGGATTCGTTTTCTTTTGTTGTGGGGTTGCATTTTTTGCACCAAAACAAAATCATCTATGCAACACATAACCCATCCGCTTGCTGAACTGGACCATATATTAATATTTGGATGTATACTTGAACAGAATAAGATGATACATTGTGCTAAATAATAAATCAGAGTTGTAGAGGTCTTTTTTTGATATCTTGGATGAATTCTTTTAGTAGTTTTTTTTTTTTTTTTTACATGATGCTACACAAGGAAGTATTGTGTTTGATATTTGCCTTAAGGGGGGCATATCATGCTTTTAAATCCTCCCTTTTCACATTAAACCATTCAGTTGTGGTCTAGTTCATTCGTGTGTGGCAGTCTAGAATTTAGAGCAGAGCGATTGCAACCCTTAGATGTCTGCAAGTTGCTGGTTCGAACCCCACAGGTTGCCACTATGGGTCCCTGAGCAAGACCCTTAACTCCAGATTGCCTCTGCAAGCTGCTCACTGCTCACTAAGGGCAATGGGTTGAATACAGAAGACAAATTTTGTTGGAATGTACAATTATCAATTATCACTTTAACCGCAGTAACTTAATGGATAGATCCTCATTCATGCCCGAAGGAAATAAAGTCTTTAAATAAAATATCCAGAATGCCCCTCTCTTTTTCCTGATTGAATTATTATGAAATGCTGTAGTTAGCAAATAAAGTTGTCTCCCAGAAATTCAAGCATTGCTTAAGTCTTCACTTCAACAGATCTTTGACCCTCTCCATGCATGGGAGTCAGGACTTTTATATATTTGAATTACATTTACAGGTCCACCTCTATTTAATTAAAATGTTGTGAATTTACTGAAGTGCTATGTCACTATCTGAGACACCCTATATTATTTCAAGTCATAGTTATCTTATTAGTGTTTAAACTTTTGAAATTGAAGAGAAATAAGAAGAATTTTCTGAACAGTAAAAAAAATAAATAATGTCTTCTTTTAAACGGTTTGGGTTAACATCTGGTTTCAACAATATAACGCTTGAATAATCAGCCTGATTGGCAAGTGTGTCTGTGCTTTTATGTGTGAGTATGAGAGTAAGTGATTTTTCATACACAGATTGCATAAGATGAGTGGGAAAAATGTACACCTGATTGCTACTAATTATCAGTAATTTATACATTGTTACATAACAGTAATGTTGCAAAAGGATAATAACTGTATTTCTTACAAAGATAAAACAAAACGCAATTGACAGCAGGAAGGATTAAAATAATTAGTAAATAGGCCAAGAATCGTGAGTAATAAATGAGCACATTTTCCATCCCTATCCCATACATATCTCAAAGGAAAAAAATGTGTTCTTTTGGCTTGAGGCAGGCTTGTTATGAAGACTTTTTTGCATCATATCTTTTTGTGATTCCTCAAAGAGATGATGCATTGTTTATATCCTGCATGATTTCCCTTAAACCATTTCAAAATGTCTCAAATGCAACTGGGATCATAATTTGCTTCCAAACAATTAACGTCACACAAAACGTCACACAGTCTATCCGTTTCACACCAAGATTTAAAGGTGCATTGTGCAAGTTCCAGAGTTTTTACACAGGTCTGCCCCCTCTGGCGACAAGTTGTAATGACACCAGTGTTGTGCAGGTCCATGGGAGAAGAGGAAAAGCATCTGCCGCTGCGACTGCACAGGTCGTTTGTTTAGACGCGTGATGTCTTCTGAGGTTAGAATGTTATAAATATTGAAGTTAGCCGTGTTCTCTCGCTAATTGCATAAATGGTCGACAGAGACTCAGCCAAGCAGCCAGATGAACAAGAGAATGCAGCGCGTCACACCCAGAGAATTTGTCCTGAATCACTCCCTCATGAACTGACTAATGGAGCCTATAGAGGCGACTGTGGTAAATAGAGGAAAACTCAATTTACACGTCGGGCAATTGTAAGAGCATGTATGGGAGAGGAAAAAAAAAAGTTAAACTTGTGCAACGCTCCTTCAAGGCCCTGCTAACAAACTCTTTATGCACATCACTAGTCACAGACAGGTTTCACATCCAAGGGGTAATAAAGACCAGCAGACCTTATATTATTGGAAGGGACATTCATTCATTCACACTGGTGTGGAGTGGCGTTTTCACAGCTCACCATAACAGAAGAGCTCCGTCTCGATCCCAAAGGTGTGCTGGGCAGGGAGTTCAGAGATGAGCTGGCATTAAATTCCTCTGAGCTGAGATTCTCTGAACCATCACCGTCACCATCACTGAGTCCGCTGCTGATGGAGCTACTTTCATCCCAGCTGAAACAAAACAAGATAATCACTAAGAAAAGTAAAACGTAAGTAAAAAAAAAATAATGAAAAACGGATGTCTGTACAGTACGGACATGTCTATCTGTAGGCTTTAGATAGGCTCTAGAGTCAAAGAAACCACTACTTAAACAAGGCCAGAGCTTTAAGCCACCTAATGCAATGCACCAATATCACAACATAATTTTTTTTAAATTCTATAAAAATCTGACTTTTTTCACGCACAAACACGCTATATGTGAAGTTCCAGTTTCATGGTATAAATGCGAGCTGAAATAAAAATTATTGATAGTGGGAAATACTTAAAAAACTTAAAACAAAAATGAAAAATCAATGATTAACATCACAAGTTTAGTTTGAGAAAGAAAAACCCTTGATTATGTCAAACTGCATTGCAGAGTTTAATTTGTTGGAATAAGGTCATAAATCAGCTAAAACAGTCTGACATCAAAAGGACATCATGTGTGGTCTACCATGTTTTGCAGTGGCAAGACAAGTAAAAGAGGAGTGAATAGCTTTGTAATGCCTCCTGAGCGTTTCCTTCATGTCTCAATTAGCTTTGTTGGCCAGGACTGTGAGCGATTTACAGCATGTGCTTACAGCATACAGACAAAAATGTATTAACTTTAGAGGGAACAAAATAAAGGATAGAAGAACCAGTTAAAACATGCACGTATGTGTATGTACAGCCAATTATATTTTCCTTATAAGGACAAGAAAAAGAGAAAGACAGGCAGGTTTTTGTAGAGCAATCTGCTAATTTTCCTTTGCAGCAAAAAGAAGCTGACTTCTCCGGCTGTAAGACGGTCATCGTGTTCATCGGAGAGACAGTCTGGGGGAAGAAACTCTCTCTGTGGCGACTGGTTTTGGCAAATAGTGCTCGGTTGTGCCAATCTAAAAGTTAAAAGCCAAAACAGCTATGCGCAGGATTTGTGGTGCCTGCAGAGATGTTAGCAGCACTTTTCCTGACCCTTGACCTCTAAAAGTCCTGGATGCTCACCTTAACTCCAAAGCAGACTGTCCCTTTGAGCCACCTCCTCCATACTGATACTTAAGATCAACCTCTTATCCAAACTTTGCCTTTAGTAATAACATTCAGGAACTAATTGACACCATACAGAGACCAATCGTTGTTTCAATACTAAACTTTTAAAAAACTGTTTCCTTGAGCGGTTGTCCTGCATGTGGGACAAATGGGTCATTAGCTGAGAAGCTGCTTTTCAGCTTCCCACTGTAGCGTCTCTGAGCTGTCCTGATACCCTTGCTCAGTTGCTTTATGGCCTGCTAATACGGGGTCCGGTCCCCACCGCTGTGAGGCTTCAGCCAGCTTCAACAGATGTGAAGTCAACCACGATTTGTTGCTGCTGTATGTATGAAAGATCTTGGTCTGCACACATGTCATCACCAAAACCGACATGTCGTGTCACAGTTTCTCGACAGTAACTCCAGGTAAGAGGCTGAAGCCTGAAAACGTTCCAACTTGTGCAGTCTGAGCAGGCTTTTAACATCCGCTTTAACTCATCAGGGTTTTTCAATTGTTGCCTGTTGAATACATTGAAATAGGGCTGGAGAATAATTCAATAACAATATATATATCGATCGATAGATTTATATCGATGATAGAAAAAGGGGTCAATAAAAAGTTTAATAGAGTAACAGTTTTCCTTCCTTATGCATTCTAGTCATGTAGGTTAATATTACAGCCATTACATCCTCCCAACCAATCACGACGCAGACCCAGGAACGCTCTGTCAACGAGACCCGCCCCCTTCAAAGAGTTCAGAGAGCTTTTTTTTTTTTTTTAAACTTGCAGTTTTGGTAAAAAGTTGCTTGAATAAAGGGTTGAGTTTGAATTCAGTGTTTGTGTGTTCTGTATCTAAAAATAGGTCGCTAGGCAACAGCATAAAATGGCCAGGGCTGCACTTAAAATTTTAATTTCTTGATGGTTATCGATATCGCTCAATATTATTTCTATTTTATCTATATGCTTTTTTTTTCCTATATCGTCCAGCCCTGCATTGAAAAGCAAGTCATCATGCTGAGTTCATGTGCAAACCTTCAGTCAACCTAAGACATCCCCAGAGGATGAAACCGTTTAAGTCTAACTCAAATCTAGTTTACAGCTTTGGACACAGCTTGAATACAAATGTACTCCAATAAAGCAAAATTGTATCTCCTGAGAGCATCGAAGGAAGTCCTGCTCAGATCCTGTATAATTATGATCTCCATCATTATTATTGGCGACCACAGTTTGTAATAAAATTTGTATTGGCACACAAACGTGGCACAGTGGAGAAGGTAAATTAATATCATCATTTAAAGCTGAGTCATTGCTTGAGTTGAATCAGTTCTTTTCCTCTTCTTTGGTTTCTCCCCTGAGCTGAAAATGCTCTTTGTGGGTCTGAAGTCTGCAATTAGCGAAGCCATGGAACATGGGATTGCACAGAAAAACACGGGCAGACAAAAATGGCTTGTGCACGTTCAGAATGGGATATAATCACATGGCAGGAAATGAGTGGCATGGTTGAAGTTGTAAAACAGAGACGGAGCCGTGAATTACACTGCTTTAAGGTGCTGATTTGGGCCATTTATATAAGTAATGGTTTACTAACTGATTTGTGGCTATGGGTGCATAACATCAAAGTCTGCGTTCAAAAACACGAGGACAAAGGTTTGATTTAAATTGAAGAAAAAAAAAAAAGGTTTCCAACACCATCAACCCCTAGATTAGTTTAACGATTCCCACTCAGTGCAAATTTTTGTGGTATTCTCAGACAATAACTCCTCTGTGAGGGGCGACACAGAGGGGCCGTGAATAACCCCAGAGAGATGTCAAAGTCATAGAGGAAGGTCTGTGGGTTGTTGATATTACAAGCCAAGTTGTCTGCTCTGTGAGGTAAAACCCAGACAGGGAGAGCGTGGGAGTACAACAACGAAGCGCATGCTTCATGTGGCAATTAACTTTTTTTTTGCTTTCTATGGCACCCCTCCAGGGTTCTTCTAATATGTTAGTCTAAGATGTAATTCACTAAGAGTGTTTAAGAAGTCTGTGGGGTTTGAGAATGTAGGAAGGTGAGAACATTTCCATAAATTTTCAGGCTTGTTAGTATATAAAAGCATCTTCCCGGTTGCCTTTATGCAAAGAAAGTGTTGACAAGCATTGCTAATGTAAGCAAAACAGGGTTATTACTAAGGAAACACTATCATTAATTGTAAAACAATATTATTGTAAAACAATATTATCTCGGGGGGCTCTTAAAACGCTACGCATCTCCAGTAAAATGGAGGGTTTTGTAAGAAAAAAAGTCATAAATCATCTTAAGGCTTTTTCCACATACAATGTGTCATTTATTTTGTGCTGTTCAACAAAAAAAAATATGTTAGACGAAAAATGTTTTAAAAAAAGGTCCAATAACCCAGTTTAATTGGTGTGATGAATGTATATTTTGTCGAAGCGCCTTCGATTCAATTTCAGTGTTTCGTTTTCTTTAATATGGGTCTATTAACATCCCTCATCTTGCCAATATTTACCCATGCTGCTCTGCAAATATTCCCCAAATGTCCTGTCCACAGGTGACCCTCACAAGCTGTCAAATGTATATCTAGATATGGCTGGGCCTTCCAAAAAAATGTGAATTCTCCTCTCAAAAATGTATTCTGTTGTTTAGAATTCCTTCTTGGATGCACTATGAGGCTGAAAAAGTGAAATCTCTCTTCATCTTCTGCTTTCTAACAAATATGATATATTATTGCCAGTGGTGGGCATAGCTAACTAATAAATGAGCCTAACAAAGTCATATCCCACAAACAAAAATATTAGCTTTACTACAGTGAAACCGATGATATGTAAGGAAATTGGAAGTAGCTAACGCTAGCCGCTAACAGACAACCAATGGCTGTCACTCATCTTCAGACAAAATATGCTGCATACATGTGCATGATGAACATGTGCAGTGCTGCATGTTTGAGAGAATAGCTGTTTTATTTCAGGATAAATGACTTAACTTTTACACGACAGGGAAAAACATTTGAAAAGAATAATCTATCATTCTGTGTCCAGGCAGCTGCATTTTTAGGGAAAAAATGTGCAAGTTTGGGCAGCCAGTGTTGTCAGTTCTTACAAGAGAAACAAGCAACCAGCTCTATTACCTCGACCTTATAAACAGTATAAATGATCAAGCCCAAAGTTGCTTATAATAAGAGGACGTGGCGACATTGCTGGAAGCATGGAAAACAGTGCTGAGCATTTTCCGGACATCCCTTTTCCCCTCTCTCATCAGACTCTAACAATCATGCAATAAATCGTGGGTTACTTGTTGATGCAACGTCAATAACATCAATACAGCTATATTTAACGGGCACTATTTTTCAATTGAAACGCATAAATAAACATCTGTTTCGTCACTGCTGTGTGAAAACATGTTTTCTCATCCTACATGCGGCAATCCAAAAGTCCAGCTCTGACTGCAGTCTCCTTCCACCTCATGTGGTCCTGGCATCGCACCAAGAAAGCTCGGTCACACAATTAAATAAAGGGTTGGTGTGACACAGTGGTGCACTGTTTACAGAAAACATATAGAAAAATTAAAAACCTGCGAATAGCAGCGCCTTTGTTTCTTCACAATGGGAGCCGACATTAATAAGATCATTAGATATGAAGAAGACAATGGGTAGGAAGAAAACAGCACCAGTTAAAGGAGCTATAAGGAATAATGACACCTAGTTGTTAAAATCAGATCAACACATACACAATGCCTTTCATGGAGACCCACCATTTACCCAATGGTCCTGCAGCTGTAAAACTCCACAGAATTTTTTTTTTTCCCCACAGGACAGGTATATGATGTTGTATTTTGTTCTATGTCTTGTCCGTTTCTCTAACTGGATTCCATGTTAGCAGGCTGCTGCTCTTTTGCCAAAATAAAATACCAAATGCTGCACTCCGTTTTGAGAACCCTGAGAACTCTCATATGATTGGCTCAGCAACCAGGAGGTAAACACGGGCTACACTCTGAACCGAAGTGTTTCCAGACCGTACCTCTAGGTTTGAAAGGAGAAAAACATGACTAAGACATTGTTGATGAAGAGGACCGATTGTATAGGGAATCTTACTTCCATCCCAGGTGACAGACGACAATGATTTAGGTTGATTTTACAGTAAATATCTGACTTATAGCTCCTTTAACAAAGGTTTTTATGTAACCATGGCTGCTACTGTTGTGTGGAGAAGTATGTGTGGATGTCTATCGTGTAGTGACAGCCCTGACAGTGATGTAAACAGGGGAGAAATATCTTTGTTATCGTACCTACAGGTATCAAAAACCCAATAAAGTGGACGCTAACTGGTCAGTAAACAGTTTCTAAAATTACAGTTTAAGATAACGCAATGAACAAAAAGTTATTTTTAGATTAGCAAGGCTGTTCCCACCAATGCATAGAGAGAGCAATATGCCTACTGATGGATAAGGGTGACAGCTTAAACAAATTGATATGTAGCAGTGCTCGACCATTAAATACACTGTTTGTAACAAAACAATATTTATTCCTCTGCCCATACATCAGCTAAATAATTGATTTTAATTTTAATTAAATGTAAGCACTTCCTAATGATTTTTTTTTTTTTTTTTTTGTGGTACTTTTGGAACTCCATACAGAGAGGGCACTTAAGAAAGCGCCGCGCTGGAGTTTCCACGCAGAATGAAATCTTTTTTCACAAACATTAATCCTGCAGCCCAAATGGTGTTTTAAATTAAACTGTTGCTTGTACAGATTTTTTTTCGCTTTTAAAATCCCCAACACGCAAGCATTTCGCTTCATTTCAGTTCCTATATTCCAGCAGTCCTAGACAACGGACAACGTGTAATAAAAAAAAGAAGTCAAATAAAGACAGAGAAAATAGAATGGGGAGCAAATCCGCGGGTTTAAATGTACCGGGGAGGAAAAAAAAAAAAAAAAACATGCATTCAGGGATTACCTTGCTGCAAAAAGTAAAGTCCGCCCTGCTCCTGTCGCTGACCGCAGCGGAGGCACTTTTAAAACACGACCGCTCATTTGTGTCTTTTCTAGCTTTTACATTAAAGCGACAGTAATTCCCTTTATTTATCCGCGAGCGACTCCTATTCACATCCTCCGTGAGCAAAGACCCATTCTCACCACCCATTCAGCCTGCAGAAAGGAGCCAGGCTACACCCATCCCCAATGACAAAAAAACGAGAGAGAGAGAGAGAGAGAGAGAGAGAGAGAGAGAGAGAGAGAGAGAGAGAGAGAGACTGCAGCATTAAGAACACCATTATGTTTTTATCAATATGATTTGGCAAGCACATCTATCAGATTTTACGAATTAACTGTAGCTCAGAGAAAAAAGTTTCTTCAAATCTGAAAGTTGTGGGTTTGATTCCAGCATCCTCCTGCCCTATGTCGAGGGTGAGGCACTTTACCCCAAGTTGCCTACCAATCTGTGTACCCGTTTATGAATATGCACATTTGTGAGAACAGTTGCATGTGACTGTGAATATTGCTGTAGTGTAAAGCTAATTGGTTCCCTTTAATTTAAAATGTGTCTTTTATAAAGCCCCGGATAGCCATGCTCTTAGTATCAGAATGTCCATTTATTCCCAAAACAGTGCCCTGCAGGTTCTCGGGCTTCCCAGAGTGTCTAAAAGTCACAATCAGAAATCAGGGGAGGAGAAAAAAAAAAAAAAGAAAAAAAAAGAATTATCATTATCTTTATTAGCCATGATTATGCACAATAAATTAATTTGACATTGCATACACTGCTTAAAGTGTACAGATATGTGTTACACATATATAAATAGTATTTTTTAGTTTGTTTCTGTCCATCCATCCATTTTCCTACACGCTTTATCCCTGCTGGGGTTGGGAGGGCTGCTGGTGCCTATCTCCAGCTGTCAATGGGCGAGAGGCGTGATACACCCTGGATAGGTCGCCAGTCTATCGCAGTTAGTTTGTTTCTGTTTTTCTTTTTTACTTTTTACTGTAAAAGTAAAATCGAGATTAAAAACACATTTGTTTAGGACTGAAACATCATTAGTTCAACTTTTTAGTCCAACTGTTTTTAATATTTGCTTTTAGTTTCTATTGTTCCATGTTTTATTTTTGTTTCAACATTTTAGTCCAACTTGCTTTTATTCTGTTTTATTTTCCTTTATTTTAATCATGTAAAGCACTTTGCATTGTCTTTGTAATGAAATGTGCTATACAAATAAATTTGCCTTTACCTTGCCTATGCAGAGAAAAGAAAAAAGGCAAGTTTATAATAATCACCATCTTTATTGTCACTGCAACACACATTCCAACAAAACGAGTACTCTGCATTTAACCCATCGCTCAGCGAGCAATGGGCTGCCGCTGTAAGGCGCCCAGGGAGCACTCTGGGGCTGAGGGTCTTTCTCAGGCAACCAGAATGGGAGTCTGTGGGAGTTGAACCAGGCACCCTGCGCTCTAACAATTAGGCCACCATGTCTCCACAAGTTGTGAATTATATTAATTTTGTTTCACAGCAGTGTAGTTGCCCCCGACAGGCTGTGAGGTGCCCGTTGTGTTCATCAGAGAGACGGCCTGTGGCGAGAAACTGTCTCTGTGGCAGCTGCTTTTTTGCAAATAGAGCTTTGTAGCACCAGCCTGAAGGTAAAAGCTTAGAAAAAGTTGAGGACCATCTCAAGTCGGGAGAAAGGCAGGTTCATAGGAAGCGGACATGATTCCCAGTAGCAACCGTGTTGTTGAGGATGGTGAGGGGAGGCAGTGTGGGAGAATTTCTCCAGAAAAGTGCGATGGGAATCAAATCAGTCCGTTATTAGGCACCCCGGGCCGCCTCAGCAGATGGCCTCTGACACCTCGGTCCTGTTTGTGCTTTATTTCTTTCAAAAGGGGGTCACTTCTTACGTTTACGTTCACTTTTTTTCCAAACCATGAAAGATTGCGTTAAAATGGTTTTAATGCAATGGTGTGATGCAATTTTCTGTCCACTGGCGCCACTTGCTTGCTCAGTATCACGCTTGCTGTAGCGTCAATGACTCCGTGCAATTGTTAGGCTTCCTTACATAGACAACGTTTGACAAGTTGGCATTTTAAACTGAACCAAGGCCGTAGCTATGGGGGTGGGGGGGTTGGGGTGGGCCTTGATGGGCCTAAGCCAACCCACTTTGTATCAGGGCCCACCCAATGAGATGCTGGAAACACTCACATTTGTTGAGAAACTGTCAGCATGTGAAGGTGGTGATGCATATTGTCATGATGTGAGGAAAACAGCACTTTCCTATCAGGGGGCGTAGAGAAACAGAAGAGCACCAGATGCAGCTCTGGGGTAGGGGAGCTGTGGGGCTGCTGCGTCACCTTGCGCTTTAATTCAGGTGAACGTACTTAATTTAATCACACGATAATGTCCGTGTGTATATTAAGGGGCATTTTTAGGGTCTTGTAACATTGGGAGCTTAAACCACAAAGATGTGAACATTGAGTCATTATGATTATGTTGGATGTGAGGTGTTGTTTTGTGTAATGTTGTTAGGATTGTGTAAAATGTTAATGGTTGTCTTTTATACTGTATTTTATATATGATTGTGCAATGTGAGCTACGTTTTAGGAAAATGTATTTTATAAAGGCCTGACTGGGGACTGGGGTTGCAAATTAGCCTATAGGCTAGAAACCTTTCATGCAACACATTTACACATTTTGTTATGGCTCTGCCTATTACAATTATGAATGTAATAATGTGCGCTGCATTGTCCCTGACAAATAAACTAATAAATAAATAAAAAAAAATAAAAAACCCAAGACCCCTCATTCCTCTTCCTCTTTAAAAAGAGCGCATTACCCACTATGTTCATCCCTTGCACACAGCGCAGAACTGAAAAAAAGAATTGTATCCGCACCGCTCACCACCTCAACCTGCTATCATTGAACATAAATTATGCTGAAACAGGACAATCAATTCCCAAATAGCCTATTGTTTTTCTACAGGTATCTAGGCTGTGTAGAAAAGTGAGACGCAGTGAAGCTTTGCCGCCAGAGACTTTGGGGTTACGATACATAAATAAATGTGTTATTTCCTATAGTGGCATGTTTCCTGTAGGTTTAAGACATCTTGCTAGTGGATTAAAGGAGAAGCAGGAGTCTCACTGAGTCCGCTTGGAGTACAAACATGAAACATCTGCTCGGAGAAAAACTTCAAACTCAAATACAGTGGACATGATGTCTGTTCAGGTTTGTGGTTGAGATTACAAACCTGTCGCTGTGAAAGGTGACGACAAAGGTTATGAAATGTAACAATCGACAGGAGCAGATCAGAGGAAAGCTCAGCAGCAGGATAATGCGTAAAGACGCAGCGTAACAACCGCTGCATGCTTCACTTCTATTTTCCCCTTTTTAAACTGTTGACTGTAATATTGTGTTTAATAAAAGAAAAGAAAATAGCAGAAGTTTTCCATCCATCAACAAAAATGGTTTTCTATATTGTGGGCATCTGGATCGATGAAATAATGACTTTGACAGGCTGCCACAGTTTAAATAATCCAGAAGCTACTTATGTTTTTTGCTCTAAATCATTTTACAGGTAATAGGTCCTTATTTTGTTTTTCTTCCCCGCTTTCATTTCAAGGATGTTCACTTGACCAGAGAAGGTCTTTTCTCCTTCCCCTCAGCCTGTGTCTTCTCCGTGAAATTACAAGCGTGCAACTTAAAAATAAACTCACTTTCAACTATAATTATTTGGCCCACCCATTTTTTTTATTAGGCCCGGCCGAAAAGCAATTTCTGGCTACACCGCTGAACTGAATCTAAATTTAAAAAAAGTACAGGCCTGTTTATTAGCAGATCTACAGTAATCTATATATGGGATTGGATGGATTACGTTGGTAAAAAAAATCCAATTAATATATGTATTTCTGTATCATTGGACATGGATTTAATCTGATTTTCTTGTCAAACACCCCAAGGTGACACCCAAAGGACAAAAACAAGCAGTTTCCAGTAACGTGTGTTCAGCTAGTTTATTATATGTGAGCTACAACGCCTTTCCTTTCAGAGCTCGCCCCAGACTGCTGGGGCACTAAACAGAATTTGATTTTGGGACTTTCAACTAACCATTGCTCACTACAGTTTAGCTAATATATCCTTCACGCTATTCATATTTTATGGTTTGTCGTATGTATTTATTGTGAAATTTAGGATACACACTGCCTTATCTTCTGGAGGTCAGCAGTTCATGCTGGCTAATCAGATGATGAGCGTAATACAACAGTATGTTGTTTTTGTACTCACTTGACATGAGCGAGTCTAGTGTTTCAGACCATGATAACCTGGTTAATCCACGGTTAATCCAATTACCTGCATGCCTGACCACGTTCGAAAGTCTCATAGCTTCCCAAATACTCGTGTGGGAAAACAAAGGTGGTTCATTTGAAGTCAGAAACTAGGAATTTGTAGTTTTAAGTAAGAAGTACATCAATGCAATTATTCTATTAAATTTTTATTTATTTATTTGTTGTAGAGGTCAAACGTGGCCTTGTCCCAAACAACTTTTGCCAAGTTATTGTTGTTTTCTCTAATTAGTTTAGCAACTTTACAATTGTGAGTCAATATTAGACTTTTTGGAGTGGGATTAGTCAATTAGTTGAGCTGTTTCTTGGTTAAAAAGTAAAATTTATAAGGAATTCATTTTAATTCCCATCATTATTTTTGTTTTCTTAAACTTTACTTATTTTTTTTTAACCTGTTTTAGAACCTCAAGACAAAAGTACAAAAAAACACTAATATCTACTGTTTAAAAAAAACTTATTCTCTAAACAAACACTAGAAAATACATTATAATGATCTGAATTGATGACACTTTAAAAGATAATACCTGAAATTCAGTTTAGTAAACAGTGTTCTGCAAAGAATGATTAACTACCATACATGAAGATATTTTCTTAATTGCAGAATGGAAAAAAAAGTGCAGTTCAAGGTAAAAATCTAAATCCCTGCAAGGGAAACCACAAGGCCGCAAATGACACAAGGATCTCCGGTGATGCATGAGCAGCCTTGGCAAAGCCAGCCTCCCCTCTCATTAGTAGTGGAACAGTCATATTCATCGCAGTTTCTGGTGATCTCAGCTCAGTAAAACACTCCAGGAGTTCAAAGCTTTGGGCCAAGACACGACTGTATGCTGTCCACGTCATCAGTCAAGATATCTTCATCCACTGAGTTTTTTATAATAAAAATGAGGCAACAGGGGGGCTGTACGTGGCCAAATCATCATAAATAAAAAGTATCAGAAAGGAAATAATTACATTATTATTTATTCAGTTTAAAACAAAGCTTACGTAAGCATGTTATTACAGTTAAACATATTTTCACACATTGCTCCATTTTCTAAAATAATAATTAAAAATCAATAAAGATTCATGATGAACTTCTTTCTTTTAATAAAACAATTGTGTATGAGTCAAAGTAGTAGATAGGATCTTATATAATAGAAGAAAAGACCCAATAAAGGCTGTTTTTTTAGCTTTCTAAAATTAACCTCCTTTCTCTGATAAGAATTGATTGGGAAAAAAAATGTTGTGTCATTTATTGCCACCAAAAAATATCGGAAATATCCAGCCTATAATTTTTATTCACCAAAAAAACCTAATTATGTTAAATGTATTATATAAGAAAACCTATACTTCAGTTAATTGGATTCCTAAGAATTTAATTAAATGAAAGCTAAATGAAGTGTGGTTTTCCCACAGATTCGTAGCTTATTCAGTTCATCAGTATGTGTAGTATCTTTTAATTAGCCACCCCTGAAGTTCAGTTTCTTTGGGGTAAGGGTATGCTAACTTTATAATCAAAATTGCCATTTTTCCTCTGTTCCCCTTTAATGTAAAATGTATTTAGAGCCAGAAAACGTGTTCCCGCTTTGAAATTATGCTTACACAGCCCATTTAAAAAAAGAAAAAAATTTATAAAAGTTATGAAAAGGGAAAAAGGTCAGCTCTTCTCTAAATTATTTTCTTTTTTTTCTTTTTGCAGTGTCATGCTAGGTGTACAAGCTCTACCTTACATTTCAGCCTCAGCAAATCAAATCAGTTAAGTTGAAAATATCTTTCTTGTGTTTTGTGTGAACGCTATGGCCATAGTGAATAAAATTACATAGAAAAGCTTAACATTCCTATTTTAATTAAAATATGCCAATGTTAAAAGTTCTGTGTATTTTGGTTTAAGTTATAAAGGGCGACTTCAAAGGGGGTAAAGACTCTCTCAATGCAGACCTCAAAAAAGAGCAACACTAAAATCAGACAACAGGAAGGCTAAATAAAGCTGCTCTGTTTTATTCTTTTGTGCTTTTTTTAAAAAAAAAAAAAAAAAAAAAAAAAAAGTTTGTATCGGGAGGTCAAAGCTTTAGAAAATTGGGAGGCCAGAAATGTGCTACAAAAATTCTGCTTAGTTTATCTTTAATGCTGAGGCTCGTAAGTAGGGCTGTACGACTATGCCACAAATCTAAATTGTGATATATTTCAACCATAATTGCGATTTAATTTTGACTTTTCTCTGCATTAACCACAAGCAACAAAAATGGCCTGTAGATAAAGATGTTTGTAACACTCTAGGTTTTCCTGCCTGTCGCTTTGCTCACAAACATTATAAATTGTTTGTATACATACTTGTTGATCACTTAAGGCATTCAATCTTTAATGCCCAAAAATGCATATTTGTTTGTCAGGAATGATATCTGATCTAAACTGTTTACAGCAAGAAAAAAAAAAGATCCACATATCCTGTTTATGTCAGCCAGACCACACTGCTGCAAAAAGGCTGTCATCCAAACAGCCTTCGAGCCATGTTTGCACTTTATAGCAACAACTGAACTACACTGATAAGCAAATGAGCTGTGTAAAAAATAACCTCTCTACATTTGTTTCGCGTGTTTTGTAAAGCTGCCTACTTGAGGTCTTGGGACATTTACACGTGGTAAAAGCAGAGAGAAATCAAAGCATTTGGCTTTGGCAGAGGTACAAAAAAAAAAAAGTATTCTCCCAGTATGGCCTTTAATTTGACTCGCTTTTGATCTCTTACTGTTGCAGTCTCCTTCTCTTGTGGTAAACTGGGGTTGCAACATGTTTGATCGGCTGGTCAAGTTACATTAAAACAATATCAGACGGAATAAAAGACAGGTTGACGGGTTGGAAAAGAAGTCAATGAATGTGCGCTGCGTGTCCAAGATACTTCAACTGGCAAAGAACGTCAATGCTTCGCCTTGTGAATGTTGTTGTTTGGCGACCTTTAATCCTGCAGGACGCTTTTGCGCCATACCGTGCAGTTCCTAATCGTTCTAAAGTCACGCTGAGCTTAATTTCTTTTTAATACATTTTAAAAATCTATAATTGCTAGATGCACTGCATCCAAACATAGAAATTTTGAATCTCTGCAGTATTCATGTCATGTAATAATACTACGCTTCCACCAGGGGGCAGAAATAATTCAAGCTCACCCTGGCATCTAGTGGAAATGTGGCGTGTGCCTCCTCTTTCACAGTGTATCAAAGTGAAGCACCACTTGGCATTCAGGAAGCTGAATGGCTTTTGAACCTCTTAATGCATGTGAGGAGTGGACATTTGTCTGTTGCATTCAGTTCTGAAGAAATGACTTCAGAGGCAAAGCATCAGCGCATAGCCCCCCCTGTGCAGGGAATTCATGTGGCCGTAAATATATTTGATTCCGAAGGAATAAAGATGAAAAACAGGCATATCTCAGATCCTCTGAGTGCATGATTTTGATCTGTAACAAGGTTGACCATGGCCAAACAAATAGGATCAGGCAGCTCTCGTTGCAGACCAGTGGAAAGGTTGTGTGATCAGTGCAGCATCAGTGACTGTGTCATAGACTGTATCCTCTGTACTGCTGAGGGGCCCAGAAACATGGACATGCTGGTCGACTACTGGCCTAATAAAATAATCTGGAGTCAAGATCAATCTGAGAAATCTTCGGATGAAGCCTGCAATGATTCAGCCATCAGAAAGAGAGAAAGTCCAATGCCGCTCCCGATCTGCAGACAACGACTCAGTTTTGTTAAATACTTTTTAATATCAATGTTCTGGATTGCTCTAACTTCTGTTTGTTTAAAATGTTTTGTTTTTTTTGCTGAGTAACTGCTTGTTTTTTACCAGATTAATAACAATTTTTGCAGATTAGGCAAATAATGATTCAACTAAACAGTTAAACCACTAAAAATAATCTGACACGTCTGTACCAATTTCAGCAAAAAACAAAAACAAAAAAAAACATGCCATATGATTTACACATTTAAACATATAAGATAAAATAAAACTCTTTTCACCTGGGGCTGAGTGGCAAACACCGTGTTGCGTACCCAGACGACCACACGCAGACATGATCCAGGATGATTCATACTCCCTGGGGAGCAGCTGTGATGGTTTATTATTCACAGCGCTGAGGACGCTGGTGAACGTGAAGGCACATTTGGTTTCGGGGGAGTCTTTGTAAGTCACTATTTAAATGACCCTTGTTGAGAGCTGCATATTGACTCCAGATGTGTTTTAAAGCTGTGGGAGAAAACTGTGGGAGAGTGTGTGCTCTATTGGTTCAACAGTTCAACTAATGTCATGCCATAATATAAACTGTAGAATTTTATCTGTTAGACAAATGTAAAATGCACTTTTGCATAATTTTTAAACGATGCACTCATAGTCAAGAAGGACTCAGGATTTAGTGTTTACCAAACCCACCTGAAGCTGTGACCTCATGAAATTGTAATCTCACAACTGACTACCAGGGACCAAAAGCAGCAAGGCTGATCAGCAACTTTTGCACGGGTAGGGAAAAAATGGGTCAGAAAAACACAAGAGAGCTTTAAGAGTCAGGGAGGTGAGCAAGACCAGAACGCAGACAGGAACGGGAAATTGAACACAGACTGCTGAGGGGAAACTGATCCAGGATGGGATGACTACAGAAAACTCTGGGCGCGTTTGTCCATACACGGTTTCCATGAGCGAGGCTGTTAGTGTTCCATCATTTGGAAAACCGACCTGAATATGCATGGCACATGCTCAGCATTTAAGAGATGCACTAACTACAGTGGAAATGCCTTTGCTGATGTTGCATTTTTTTTTTTTTTTTTTGCAGTTCATAGAAGTAATGCCAAAAGGTATCAGATACATTCAGAATATTAATGTGTGCGTGTCATTCATCTATGCATTAGAAAAAGCAGCATGTTCTGAATTCATCTAAGCCAACTAAAAAATAAATATTTCCCCCACAATTAGTGTCATTGCTAATCTGGGGAATCCCATTTTACAAATAATCTGTCGGAAACAACCTATATGCACACTGTGTTGTCCCCTAACGACTAATTATAAAACGATCTAATTAATCTGTCTCATCACAGCATAGTTTAACAACAACAACGTAAAGTGCTGCTTTTTTCTTTTTTCACCCCTTTTTTCCTTTTTCACACAAACCGTCAGCTGAATCTCACACATGCGTCCTCCACACATTCATTTGCTCAGCAGCTACCACGCTGACACACAAGGCGGCCCATCACTGGGTCAGTGGAGGACGGTTGCCATGGCAGCCCATCCCGAGCTGTGCTGGTGCACGATTGTGATCAGTAGTGATGCTGCTGCCGAACCAGCCCTCTTCCTCTGCTCTGCACCGCTGCCTCAGGGCTGTGGCAGAGACAAAAGGTCCATAACACACCACGATCATCTTGTTTTACATGATGGAATCTAAGCGACTGAAAACTGAAATATCCAAATGTCTTCATTTTATTTCAAATTGAACAGCGGAGACGGTAGCTTTGGAGAAAGAAAATGGATGTAAAAGACTGACGACCTGTCTTGGATGATCCCCGTGACTTGCCCTACAGAATACGTTAACTCAGGGGTCTGCAACCTGTGGCTCTGGAGCTGCAAGTGGCTCTTTGGACGTTCAACAGTGGCTCTTAATAACTTTGGCTACAAATTAGATTTTTATTATGGTATTTAAATGTAATAATGATAATAAACGCAGGTTTTATTTTTTTTTTTTTCTTGGAATAATTGCTTTTAATTTTCACAATAGAATCATGCTACAAGTGAGTCAAACCAGTAATATTTAATTTTAAATCAATATTTTTTCATTATGATGACTAATCATTATCCATAAATATCAACATCCCATCCATCATCTTTTTTTAAACCTCAAAACAGACATAAAAGGGTGTTTCTTTAATGATGACAACATATTTTCTACAGTAGATCTTTATCACAAATTATAACTTGCCTTTTTTCAAAAGGCCAGGCGACATTTGCGGCTTTGAACGGGTTTAATTCAAGTGGACTGTAGACAAAACGACTCTTTGGAGTACAAAGGTTGTAGGACCCTGCATTAACTATTAGAAAGAGAGATTATTGCTGAATTCCCTGCTTAACTGCCTACAGAACAGGATTTCTGTTCTATGTTTCTGAGAAATCCACCCATTTGTCTTTAGACAAACCAATCCAATCCAACAGTTCAAGCAAGCTTCTCCTTCAAGACCTTCATTTTAAATCTGTTTAATGTTTCCCATTTAGTCTTGATGCCAAAATCATATGCAACATTTAGACATGTTGGATGTGCATAGGACATAACAATTTAAAGGAAAACAGCACTTATTTAAGGCAGTTTAAAGTGACCAACAATCTGCTGATTGGCCCGAAACTACGGACACATCTGTAGTTGTCCTGCAGCACTAAGATACAGACAGACGGGAGGATTTCCATGTTGAAAGAAATATGACTCCGAGCAAATCCAAATATATATTTTGTGTGTTGTGCATGTAAACCTGCAATGGCGTTCTAATGCGTCGGGTGTTTCAGGAGTATGAACTAATAATGCATCAGGGTGTTTTCTGCTCCTCGGTGGTCGAAACATTATTTATTGTAGGTTTCTCATGTCTGTAGATGAAACATAGCAACTGATATATGCTTGTACAGACCATGGTTTAAACTGTAAAGGAAAGTTTGTAAATCATTGAAAATGCAGGCGGTTTAGGTAATGATTTGTTTTGAGAAATAAAAAAAAAAAATGACCAGGCAGCTAAAGGGTTTTACTTTAAGTTCTGCTTTCCTCTTCTAGTGCTTCAGATTTCAGGGAACAAAAATATACAAAAATGTCGGTGGAAGAAAAGCAACAACTGACCTCTTCACTTGTAATTACAGTTATCTGTGATTCTTTATTGCAACCAGTAATCTTCCTGTTTCTGTTCCCAGTTAGTCAAAGAGCTTTGGAATAAACCAAACATATTTTTTTCCCCTGCAGATTTAAGGTTTTAAAGTTTGTTTTTGCTAAAGTAATATGTAAATCTGTCATATACTGTACGTTTGGCAGAGTCATGCAAATGGACCTCCAGATGAATGCACATTTTCTGCTTTTAGCACCAGGCTTGCATTTCTCCTGTCAACAAAAGAACATTAGGAGGGGAAAAAAAAGAAACTTCTGCCGAGAACATCTGTTTGACATTTAAATTCTAACCTGAACCACACAGAGCTGACCGCCTCTGGAACATCAACTATAAATGACTCAATAACACAAGAATGACACCAACAACTGAGTAGTATTAGCAATATAAATAATCAATATAGTGAATTCTTTCACGTACCAATAATATTGAATGTTATGATTAAAGGATGGTTTATCAGCCACTAAGAAAACACAATGGATGCATTTGTGAGTAATTGATAATGTCTGCCATTGTGGTTTACAGGATGTAATTACAGGGGATATTTGTGATTCTTGACGAAGTGGATGAGTTACACTATGCAGGATGAAACCGGACACATAATAACTGGTTATCCTACTTGCCTGTGCAAATTCTCAGTTATCCAGGTCATCGCAACAGCAAACAGCAACCTTAAATCGCAGGTCCGGTTGCCCCCGATTAAAGCCTGTTTGCGGTTATCCAACTAATAACGGTTTCAAATAAATACTCCAAATGTTTTCAATTGGGAATTTTGAGCTAACATATAGTTAAAGAGGAGGTTCCAACTAATTGTTGAACCTCAGATCCAGGGGGATCGATGTGCTTTTTGGAAGAGCGGACCAGATGTTTTCCCTTGTTGAAATGCTGTGGATCATGAGGATAAAGTGCTTTATGTGTCATTATTCATATATCTGATCGTAGATCAGATGGAGGGTTAGCCTGAGTTGCTGCGACTGAGCAAACTGCTACTAGCCGACCTGACCAGCTTTTAGTGGTAGAAGAAACTGGAGCGCCCGGGGGGAGCTTACGCAGACACGGGGAGAACGTGCAAACTCCACACAGAGACCCCTGTCGAGAACAACATTCAGCTGGTTTCTTGGTCTTACAAACCAATCTATAGTGTATTAAGGAACCTACATTTCTGGTTTGTGAAAAAGCATTCCTGTCTAATGTTTAAGTGTTGAAGAACAGATTATACATACACGTCTGACACATTGTCACTTCCTTATTGTGTATGGATAATTGAAATCATTTCGGACTAAACTGAGGACAAGGCTAAGGCAATGTATAGTAGACTATGTTGTTGTATCAGATCACCAATGTCAGAGACAAGCTGTGATTACAGTTATACAGCACAGTTATTGTATATTTAGACAGCCAGTCTTGCCCAGACTTAAATCAATACTTATTACACAATCCGTATTGTGCTGAGCACAACGTGTCTATGTTTTATTACAACATACTGGATCTATATGTACAATCATTGTCATGTTAACAGTTTTGTGACCAGACGTTATTTGTAATAAATCAAGTGAAAGTTACTTTGTTAAGTATAATCTAATACTATAGAACTGTGTGAAAATGAGAAAAAGCTGAGCTTTTACTGAAAGGGAACAGAAATTGCACCTCCTCTTTACAGTCGATTTTCAGCTGGTTCCCATGGTTACCATGCAAGAGCCCGGTCTATTTTCAAAAGCAGGGAGCTAATGGTTCTCAATGAGCTGTACTGTAAGTGTGTGTAGGGGGGGATGTAGTAAGAAAGCAAATGGATCACACATTTTGCAGGAGAAGACTGGAAGCACGGGCTTCTGCGTTCGCCTCAGAAACTGGATTAGCTATTTATCTTCTCCAAAGCTTCTTGGGGTATTTATGAGGTAGAGTTAATACATGTTACAGAGCACCACCATACCAGTAATTCAGCTGCAGGAATAAGTACCCTTTCCACTGATCGTATGCAAAAGATAAAAAGGATAAAAGCCTTAGAACTTAGGCTTTAAACCACTTCCAAGTTTAAGTATTTGAATCACCCTAGATCAGGGGTCACCATCACGGTGTCCGCAGGCACCAGGTGGCCCCCAAGAACCGCATGTGGTGCCATCGAACCTGTTCTAAAAATGCCACAACCATCCAGTGAGTTTTGCATCTAAAATTTTATTTTATGCCGTTACGCTTACTTTGTAATCACACCTGCGTTTAAACAGATTTAAAAATTACATCATCTAAAAACAAAAAAAAAGCATAAAGATTTGTTTATTTTACATAAAGTTAAGATGATCTCTGACTCGACCCGTTCAAAGGTTAGTACTGGTAGCTCTTCGTATGACACAGTATCGATGAATTAGCTCTCAGTTTCAAAACGGTTAGTGACCCCTGCCCTTGATCATAAAGAAAATCTCCTAAATGCACTTAGTATGGGAAAAATGACGTCGCAAGTCATCTGTTTGTGTGTGCATGTGTGTATGTCATGGTGCGGTGGGGGTGGCGTATCAGACTTTCGTAGCTTGGCACAGACCATGATGCTGATGATGAGCTGATCTTAAAAAAAATAGATTGTTTGTAGAAATGTTTGCATATTATCTTGGCTTGTCTAAAAAGCAAAGCTAAGGGAGCACATTCAAACTTTCCCATGAATGCAACTGGACCGATATATGTTACAGAAAAATGTTATAGACTAGAAAAAGCTGTTCCTACGCAACAGCGAGTGAGAATGCTAATATGCAGAATGATTTGAGAAGATGCAGAAGTCTCATGCAGAAGAGAAAAAAAGCTGAAAAACATTGAAGAATTTGAAAAATTTGAAGAAATTGAACAATTTGAAGTAATTTGTAGTAGTAGTAGTAGTAGTAGTATCAGTTGTAGTAGTAATAGTAGTAGTAGTAGTATCAGTAGTAGTAGTAGTAGTAGTAGTATCAGTAGTAGTAGAAGTAGTAGTAGTTGTGTCAGTAGTAGTGGTATCAGTAGTAGTAGTAGTTGTATCAGTTTTTAAAGAATTTGAAGGAATTTGAAGTAATTTGTAGTAGTAGTAGTAGTAGTATCAGTAGTAGTATTAGTAGTAGTAGTAGTATCAGTAGTATTAGAAGTAGTAGTAGTAGTAGTATCAGTAGTAGTAGTATCAGTAGTAGTAGTAGTTGTATCAGTTTTTAAAGAATTTGAAGAAATTTGAAGAATTTGAAGGAATTTGTAGTAGTAGTAGTAGTAGTAGTATCAGTAGTACTAGTAGTAGCAGTTGTTGTATTAGTAGTAGTATCAGTAGTACTAGTAGTAGCAGTTGTTGTATTAGTAGTAGTAATAGTAGTAGTACCAGTAGTCGTAGGAGTAGTATCAGTAGTAGTAGTAGTAGTAGTATCAGTTTTTAAAGAATTTGAAGGAATTTGGAGAATTTGAAGGAATTTGTAATAGTAGTAGTAGTTGTAGTACTAGTAGTAGTAGTATCAGTAGTACTAGTAAAAGTATTTGTTGTATTAGTAGTAGTAATAGTAGTAGTATCAGTAGTAGTGGTAGTATCAGTTTTTAAAGAATTTGAAGGAATTTTGTAGTAGTAGTACTAGTAGTAGTAGTAGTAGTATCAGTAGTACTACTACTAGTAGTAGTTGTATTAGTAGTAGTAATAGTAGTAGTATTAGTATTAGTAGTAGTATTAGTAGTAGTAGTATCAGTTTTTAAAGAATTTGAAGGAATTTTATAGTAGTAGTACTAGTAGTAGTAGTATCAGTAGTACTAGTAGTAGTAGTTGTATTAGTAGTAGTAATAGTAGTAGTAGCAGTAGTAGTTGTTGTAGTAGTAGTAGTAGCAGTAGCAGCAGTAGTATCATTAGTAGTAGTAGTTGTATCAGTAGTAGTAGTAGTAGTTAGTAGTATCAGTAGTAGTAGTAGTAGTAGTAGTAGTAGTAGTAGTAGTAGTAGTAGTATCAGTAGTACTAGTAGTAGTAGTTGTATTAGTAGTAGTAATAGTAGTAGTAGCAGTAGTAGTTGTTGTAGTAGTAGTAGTAGCAGTAGCAGCAGTAGTATCATTAGTAGTAGTAGTTGTATCAGTAGTAGTAGTAGTAGTTAGTAGTATCAGTAGTAGTAGTAGTAGTAGTAATAGTAGTAGTATCAGTAGTAGTGGTAGTATCAGTTTTTAAAGAATTTTAAGGAATATGTAGTAGTAGTAGTAGTAGCAGCAGTAGTAGTATTAGTAGTAGTATCAGTAGTACTAGTAGTGGTAGTAGTTATATTAGTAGTAGTTATAGTAGTAGTAGCAGTAGTAGTTGTAGTATCAGCAGTAGCATCAGTAGTAGTAGCAGTAGCAGCAGTAGTATCATTAGTAGTAGTAGTAGTAGTAGTAGTATCAGTAGTACTAGTAGTAGTAGTAGTTGTATTAGTAGTAGTAATAGTAGTAGTAGTAGTTTCAGTAGTAGTAGTAGCAGTAGTAGTATCAGTAGTAGTAGTATTAGTAGTAGTACTAGAAGTATCAATAGTAGTAGGAGTAGTATCAGTAGTAGTAGTAGTAGTAGTAGTAGTAGTATCAGTTTTTAAAGAATTTGAAGGAATTTGAAGAATTTGAAGGAATTTGTAGTAGTAGTAGTAGTATCAGTAGTACTAGTAGTAGTAGTAGTTGTATTAGTAGTAGTAATAGTTGTAGTAGCAGTATTAGTTGTTGTAGTAGCAGTAGCAGCAGTAGTATCATTGGTAGTATCAGTAGTAGTAGTATCAATAGTAGTAGTAGTAGTAGTAGTAGTATCAGTAGTACTAGTAGTAGTAGTAGTTGTATTAGTAGTAGCAATAGTAGTAGTATCAGTAGTAGTTGTAGTATCAGCAGTAGCATCAGTAGTAGTAGCAGTAGCAGCAGTAGTATCATTAGTAGTAAAAGTAGTAGTAGTAGTAGTAGTAGTATCAGTAGTAGTAGTAGTAGTAGTAGTTGTAGTAGTTGCAGTATCTGTTGTAGTAATAGTATTGATATAAGTTGTATCAGAAGAACTAGAAGGAATTTGAAGAATTTGAAAAATTTGAAGGAATTTGCATTCATTTCAATGGGAGCAAAAAACGCACAAAAAGTACAAATACTTCAAAAAGTATAAAAGTTACCATAACCATGAGACATAGCAGTAATGTCGAGAACGAGCCGAACGTTTTGGTACGAAAATCGTTGAAATCGGTTGAAGTATGCAGGAGTAGTTAGACGCACAAAAACGTACGGAATAATAATAATAATAATAATAATAAAGAAAAACAGGAAAACAATAAGTGAGAATGCTGTATAGCATTCTCACTGATTATATGGACATGGATCTAACTATAAAAAATACAATATACTGGAAATAAACCTCTGTATAATCTGGACTTCTACTTAGTCATTTTCCTTTTATCCACCTTCTTCATCCTAGTTTTACAAACCAAATTCCAACTTGCTCCACTTTAATTGTTCCATTTTTCTTTCTCCCTTTTTTTTTTTACTTGCTCTGATTTCAAATAACTTTAAATGTGTGTCACCTCTTTTCCTCTTCTTACCACACACAGTAAGAATGTGACCTGGCATGCAGGGCCTCGGGAGTGCTCCAGAGGCTGAGCTTAAATCCCTCCACATGTGCCACAAAGATAAAGCTGCTTCTCTACTCTAGAGGACTGCCCTTGATTCTTTTTATGCCACTCTCTGAGTCTCACCGTCTTCTGTCAAATTGAGGGAGGAAATTAGATGAAGGCACACAAAGGACAAGGACTGAGCAGTGCTGTGGTGACAGTCCAGAGTGCAGAGAAGAAAAGCAAAAAAATAAATAAAATAAATGCAAACACATTGAAAGAAACAGCTTTTTATCTGTGAGACGTAAACTATTTGGTGCATCTGGCACTTGCTGCAATGGTCTTTGCACCAAGTGAGGGGCCGTTTACTTTGTAACCTGATGATCCTTTAGCAAAAATACAAGAATGTCAGCAAATAGTCACTTTGGAAAAATCTTTAAAGGGTAGGGGAAAAATGTGGCAATGCAAAGTCGAAACGAAAACCATTTAATAACCCAGGCAAGAACGTACCAGTACCAGCCATGGGCATATCAAGGTTTAGTTTAGTTTCAAAGCAACTAAAATAATTTGTCCCAGTGATCTGACTATTTTAAAGTCATTTTAATAGGAGACAATTGTTGAATTTTCCTGGACAACTACAATGTGAAAACTGAAGGAGATCCATCTTATTAATGTACTGTTTAAAAAATACATTTGGCAACCGAGCAGGATGTTTCTTAAGCAGTGGCTGCAGGCTGGCCACCAAACCAGACTGCCTGACTGACTAACCTACCCGATTTCTTATACTTTTCTTACCTTAAAAACCATAAATAAATAATACTAAGTTCAATGAATGAGAAAATGTCAGAGTCCAAGTTAAGATTGAAATAACAATAAATTTAGAAACATTTTTCCAACTGTTATGATTGGTATTTTACACCAGGTTACCGGCGGGAGAAATATCTGATGGCCTTTTGTCTTAAATAAAACAATGTACAATGATTGTATACATACTGTAATAATTTAACTCAAATTTATCATAGAGTATGCATCTTGTCAGCACAATATTCAGATTTATGATGCTTGCATCAAAGGTTTCACTCATGAAAGTTGAGTTAGAAATGTCTTGGGTCTGCTGATACAGCTAGAGAAGGGGTGTCCAAACCTTTTGTCACAGGGGCAAAAATTGTGTAGTCAAAAGCAAAAATATTATTAAAATGACTAAACTTTGAAATATTATCACTAAACAAAGTAGTCAGTTTTTATTTAGGAAAGGGATGTGTAAATCATTGGGGATAAAAAATTAAAAGGCTTTTACATAGTGGCCTTATTGAAATATGGCCGTCCAGTTTGCAAATTCTTTTGTGCTTCATTGAAAAAAATAGTCAGAAATTTAGTCTGTTCTCAGCAATAAAAAAGAAATTGAGTCAGTCTTTATTTGAAGACCCTTGTAATTTAGGCAATTTTAATACATTAATTAAAAACAGAGCCTGCATTTGAGTAATAGTCATTGGATATATGTGGTTTTGTTTACTATGAAATTAAAAATAATGTAAAAAGTGAGGTTATTAAGACAGTTATTTTGTGTTGTACCATTTTATAGTGCAAGATTTTGACTTTTCTGTAATAAACCTTCTCTAATTAAAGCTGGAAAAAAAAGCCGCTATCTGCATCAACCATCGGTGCCGGTGGGCCAAACTGTCATAGTTTGAGTTTCTGCCTTAGCTTAGGCTCTGTTTTGGGTTCTTTCTTGTTTGGTTTCTGTTAGTTTTTGTTCTGTCTTAGTCTTGATTTGAGTTCTGTCAGGATCTCGGCACTGATGCCTGGTCCGATTACTCACTCCACACACCTGCTTAGCTCCGCCCAGTTCTCGTTACCCGCTCATCTGATCCACCTGCATTAGTCACTATATAAACAGCTTTCAGACCAGTCATCCGTGCCAGATCATTACAAGCCATTCGGTGAGTTTTATCCAGCGTTCACATTTCTGTCTGACCTGTCGATATGGACCCGAATAGCTAACGGATTTCTGAGCCAGCCTGATTCCGGATTACCTGATTTTCCTGCCTGTTTCGACCGTTATCCTGTGTGTCAGACCTAGCCTGTACCTGGACTTGGTGAGCTTGTCCAGGGGCCACAAACAGCCCCCAGGCTGCACTTTGGACACCCCTGAGTTAGAGGAAATGTCCAGCACCACTAAGACATGCATTCAAAATAGGCAATTAAGTGGTACTTAAAAGAACCAGGTAGCCCCCGTTTGTTTGAACTTAGGTACATCCAAAGTATGGCAAGACATTGGTGCCAAAAATCAAACTGTTCTAACCAGCTCTTTTTCCACTGTTTAATAAGGCAGCCAAGAACGTACCAGTTCAAATATGACAACAGTCACATTGCTGTATAGCTATGATACATTACAGCCCTCTTTAGCTTCTGCTGTTATGGTAAAAGTTTAAAAGCTCCTTCTCTTACCCGTTAGCCAAGTTATCATCGTCATCATCTGGCAGGCTCTTGCCTTGAAGGTCCGTATCACTCAGGTAACCAGACTTAAGGTCAGGATCGTCGTCAAGGCCTTCAATGAGCTCGATGCGAGATGTGCTACTGAGACGGCTGGAGCAGCGAGCAGGCATGGTATGAGCCGTGTATTGGGAGGAGCTCTTACTGCCGTGGTATCCGCCAACCGTGGAGGAAGGGGCATCGCCAGCCTGAAGGCGAGGACTGGACTGACCGTGGCGCCAGGACAGAGGTGAAGAGCGGTTAGACATGCTGGAAATGCTGCGAGCATTGGTCTCATCACTGTCGTAACCCGGGTTGCTGCTGTCCAGACAGCTAGAGAGACAGAGAAGAGGAGGGTCGGAAGGATTCACATTACTATTTGAGTCAGAAATATGACCAAGTCCTTCAAAGACACTGTCTTTAATTTGCTCTTGAAATGTCAGGGAACGATTCATGACGAATTATCGCATAGACCATGAGGCCAAAAACATTGATGACCTGATGTCATTGTCCTGAAATCTTTCAATGCAGTTAAACACAGCCGTAGGTGTATGAGAATCATAACGTTTACTTGTTTTAGAAGTAGGTCAGGGTTAACAACATCAAGCAAATGGCCTTGAGCATCTGCAGTGCTTGAGAATTGCATAACTGGATGAACCAAGTCACCCACATAAATAATGGAAAGTCTGTAAGTATTTTTAACTATTCTTCATGGATAATTCATCATTATTGAGAACGAGAATTTTTGATTTTGATCCAGAAACAGATGGAGATTTACTTTGACACAGTAGGTTTAGAAAAATTAATCTAGTAGAAAAAAATAAGCTAAAAAAATGGCTAACCAATTCTTTTGTTCATTATCTGACATTAAAAGGACTGGAGATAGGGTGTATAGGAAATTGTACTAGTTTTATTTTGATATCTGTTCATATGTTACTTTTGTCATGAAATTTTAAACCATATGTTGGGACACTTAAAATTACAATTTCTAAAAGCAATTACACATTTCTATTTGTTTAAACATGTCTCTCTTGTAAACAAGACACTGAGTTTCAATGGACTAACTTTTATAAATAAAGAATTAATAAAAAAAATTAAAATAATGGTTGACCCAGCAATGAAATAATACAATAACAATTTGTAAGAGCATGTTTGGATTTCAGCCAGAAAAACCCCCATGGGTTTTTTTAGGCAGAAAAAAAAAAACATCAAAAACAAATTACATTGATTTTATTCATCACAAAAAAATCAAGGAATGAGTTAAACTGATGATCAAATTTTGAATTAGGATTAATATAACCACACACGTTGAGGCCTTTTTACCAATCTGCCAAAAACTAAGATTCCTGAAATGAAAGCATGATCACAAAAAAAAGATGGAAGCCAGATGTGCACCAGGTGGAAATTTCCCAAGAAACTTCAGCACAACTGTTTACTTTTGAATATGTTACATGTTGATTCATTCAGTGAGTTTTTCTTCTACAACAGGGCTAGAATCGAGTTGAAAAAAAGGCATCCAAAAGGCAGAAGCACAGGTACATGCAGTGCATCAAGGACCACTTCAGCGACAACAACCCACGCGACATGTGGAGAGGCATCAGGGACATCGCAGGCATCAGGCACAGCGACCAGCAGCCCAGCAATGACCCAGCTCTCCTTGACATCTTAAACAGCTTCTTTGCACACTTTGACTCTCCAAGCAGCAGGGAGCCTGAACATCTTCCCCAGCCAGAGGAGCGCCCTCAGCCTCAGCAGGTCCAGACATGGTGTCAGGTCGGACGCTTAAATCGTGTGCTGACCCATTAGCAGGGGTCTTTCTGGACATCTTCAAGCTCTCCCTGCAGCTCCACAGTTCCTGCCTGCCTGAAATCATCTATCATCATGCCTGTTCCCAAAAAAATCATCACCTGCCCTAACGATTAATGTCCAGTTGCTCTGAACCCCGTCATCATGAATTGAGAGGCTCCTCCTGAAACACATCAAGGATGGCATGCATGCTGGCCTCCAGAGCCTGCAGTTCGCCTGCAGGGAGAATCTGTCCATGGAGGATGCTGCATCGTTAGCACTTCACTCAGCTCTGATTTATCTACAGCACTCCAACACCTATTTTAGGGTGGACTTCACTGACTGCAGCTCAGCCTTCAACACCGAGCGCCCAGACATGCTGGCTCTGAAACTCCACAACCTGGGATTATCCACACCACTCTGCTCCTGGATCAGTGATTTCCTCACCAACAGGACCCAGGTGGTGAGGAATTGGGAAACGCATATCTGCCCCACTGAACCTTGATACCGGCATGCCGCAGGGTCATGTCCTCAGCCTTTCTCTCTTCTTCCTTCTCACCCAAGACTGTTCTGCTGTGCACTTCGCAAACATAATAGGTACGTTTACGGACGGCACCACTGTGGTGGGTCTCCCCTCCAACATTGATGACACCCACTACAGAATGGAGGTCCACAATATCACACAGAGGTGCCCCAAGAACTGATCCCGAACACCAGAAAAACCCAGGAGGTAATAATGGACAACAGGAGGTCCAGGAAGGCCGAACACGCTCCTGTCTGCATACAGGGGGAGGTGGTAAAGTCTGTGGACAGCATCAAGTTCCTGGGCATCCACATCTCCTCTGACCTCTCCTGGTCCGTAAACACCTCCCACCTGGTGAAGGGGGCTTAATAACAGCTCTTCTTCCTCAGAAAACTAAAACGGACTGGACTTTCCACTAGGCTGCTAAAAAAACTTTAACATTGCTACAGTAGAAAGTGTCGTACGTCTTAGCATAACTGTGTGGTTGGGGAGCTACACAGTCCAGGAGAGGAAGGACTTAGCACGGGTGGTGACGACAGAACAGGGAATTGTGGGATGCCGTCTGCAAGAACTGGTCTCAGTTTATGCAGCACGAGTCCAGAGAAGAGCCAGACGTATTGCCACAGATCCCACCCACCAGGGCAATGCACTGCTTGCCCCTCTCCCATCAGGCAAACGTTTCAGGAACATCAAATCCAAAACTAAGACTCAAAAACAGATCCTTGGCAAAAGCTGTGAGGGCTATCGCCTCCTGCTGAGAAGACTGAGTCTGTTATACATCACAACACATATTGTTGCACAGTCTTAACTCATCAGGAATGTTTCGTTGCAGAATTCTGATATATGCCTCCAAGAACGCGTCATCCTACAGTCCACCACCCAGACCCTCAGATCCACAAACATTCTGCTCCACATCCCCAGTACCAGGCTCTCCACCAAGGGAGACCGAGCCTTCTGCTCAGCCGCACCACGCCTCTGGGACAGCCTTCCTACCCAGATGAGGGACCATTCAGAGCCTTGACTCTTTGAAAACAGGCCTGAAAACTTTTTTTATTCAAAAAGGCCTATGAATGCTAATCACGAACTGATCTTATTGCTTTACTGAGCATGTTTTTAATTCCCTTTATCTTGTTTTAACTTATTTTAACTCTGTTGCACTTTGAGATCTTGCTGATGAAAAGTGCATTAGAAATTAAATGGGTTAATATTATTATTATTGTTGTTATTATTATGAAGGTTGAAGAATATTGCACATAACTTACTGCAGGCATGAATGCATCATCAAAGAAGCTTCAAGTGACTAATGCATGCAACACAGTAAGTCGTATTTAAAAAAACGACTGACTTTCGGAACTCGGCACGAGACCAAGCAGACCCTAAAGACTGTTCTGTACACTTGGGCTTTTCAGTAAACGTGGTTGACCAGTGCAGCCACCTGACGGACTTAATCCCTATTTTGTTTTAATGTCTATGTCTGTTGTGTCCACCTGTACATATTTTTTGTGTGAATCCTAAGCCGGTGTCTGTATCAAAAATATTTCACCATTGTAACATGCGGTGACAGTAAAAGATTTTTGATTATTTCAGTCCAAGAATCTTCTTTGATTATTACTCCTGTCTGATTAAATAAAGCAAAGCTTAATCTTGTGTTTGTACAGAAACATGAGCGTGAACACCAAAAAGCAAACGCAGATCCAGATGTCTTTACCTGTGGGTCAGCTGGGAGCCCCGCAGACTCGACATTGTGTCTTCAAGATTCTGGCGGAGGTCCAGAACATTCTGCACGGTCCGCTTCCTCTGGGAATCTGGATCTGTGTGAGAAAAAAAAAAACTCATTTAAAAAAGTGCCTTCTGTTTTATTCAGGTTTGTGTGCGTATTTCAAGTGAGTTTGTCCACACAAACACTGCATACGCATGCTTACGAGCTGGCTTACATTAATAACATCTGCGCTGGTGTGCCAGCTGTTTTCCATGCAGGAACCCATCCAGTATATGTTCAGGTCATTAGGCGGAGTAATTTCACTCAATGGGCTGTTTCACCATGACAGACTACACCCCTCTGAACTGATGTGGTACCTCCTTAAGTTGTCTGTAACTTAGATTGCCCAGCAGGGGGATTCCCACCACACCCAAGATCTCTTTCAGATGTTTTCCTCCCAAAGTGTATTTTCCTGATCCGTTGAGCATTAGCTAACACTCACATGTCTCAACTCTTATAAGTACCACCGTGCTAAGTTACACCCAGAACAATTTTACTTCATGTCAGCTTATTTTCTCCAAGTTGCACGCTATGTAAAGTCACCGGGTTATGACCGTGTCAAATCAATATTGCAGTACAGCTAGGTGTGTTTTTGCGTTAGCTGTAAAAATGCGTATCTACAAAAGAATCTGGGGGTTTTCCACAGCACAGCTGAGGCAAAGGACCCAGGGGACCGACGAATGAACATTAAATGCATTAACTGGGAAAGCTGAGCAAGTGGTGAAGACGTCAGGGGACCCCACACGTCACAGAAATGTGCTGCTGGAATAGGAGGATGTTTAACTAAAGCAATGAGGTGTCCAAGGAACATGACTTGGAAAAAAAATCAACCAAGTAAAAGCAGATGTTGTGTGTTTAAGACTTGTTGTCTCACCTACTTATGAGTAAGACAGTGAAACAGGGGAAAAAAACTGCTTCTGGAGCTAGAGCTTTACCTATACAAGTTTGATCCAGTTATTTGACTTTAAAAATGCATCTTGTAGAAACTAGCTGTACTAAAAAAAATCTTTGCATTTAGTGCATTTGTAAACCATCACCATGTAGCTATGCCATTTAAAAAAATCTATGAAAGCTTTAAAGAACTAGATGCTCATTTAAACACTAAAATTAGATTTAAAATTCTGTGGAATTGACCGGTGACCTCTCCCATTACAACTTGCTTCTCGCCTAATGACAACTGGGGTAATGTAATTCTGGAAAGGCTAATGTAAGATTAGAAGAGAAATATATGCACACACTTTTCTTAAAGTTAGAATTATATCTTGACTGTTAAAGCAGAAGCTGAGCAACTGCTAGACGCCTAGACATATCTCGAACGTTTCTAAATCTCACACTTCTTTTTTGCCATTTCCTATATAAAAATCCACTCATGGTAAAAAGAAAGTATGCCCTTCTTTCAATTCTAGGGCCATAGTGAAAATAATCTGCTCTTTGCCAGAACAAAAGGTGAAACCAAAAAGAAGAAAGAGCAGAGAAAAGCTGAAAATAGAAATCCATGGTTGTAGAGTTTGTAGAAGCACCTTTAACAGCAATAACTTTAAGTAGTTTTCTTCAGGAATTCATCAGTCTCTCACATATCTTTCACGGAATGTTGGCTGACTCTTCTTTCCAACATCCCTTCAGGTTGTTGAACTGAATACAATCTTTCTCTGTGTAAAATTATGCACTTTGAATTGTTTAGAAATGGGATTATAATAGTCAGCAGATTGAGTAACATTATGGATGTCTTGTCTTCTTGGGATTTTGTTAACGGAAACCTGCATGTCCCAAAGCAGCAAACTACCAAGACCTCTGCTTTTAGAGACGCGCTCACAGCTGCTAATGATCAAAACACCCCTGTCTATGTTGAATCTTAAGAAGAAACAAAAAGTAGTTTCTTTAAGACACACACAGCTTTAAACTTTTGACTAATTCTTTTTTTTTTTATGAAAGCCTTGAATCCCTTGCATGTATATGGACCAGACTATTAATTTCATGATACATAAGACTAGTCCAACAGTTTTCCCACAACTTTATATAGAAAATGGAAAAAAATCTACATTTTGCATCTACAAACAGATATACTGTACTTTTTATACAGTTATTGGCACTTTTTCAGCTATAAAATGTACATATAAAACATGGCCTGAAGAAAATAGCGTGCGTTTCCTCTGGAAATTACTTTGCTCCAGTTCACGAAACACTTCTTTTTCAATGTAGAAGCTATTTCAACTAAAATGTGTGACAAACAAGAAACAGATTAAACATAAATGGTCGGAAACAATATATCTCATTAGACATTTAATACATTTTAATGTCTTCTGTTGCTTTTGTTGATATAATAGAAAAGAATAGGATAGAACACAATACAAATAAATAACAAATAACATAGCCTTTAATGTCCCTCAGAGGAAAATTCAGATGTGGGAAATTCAGAACTTCAGTGGTGCATGGACTTCATCTTTTCTCTATTAAATGTTTACAGTTTCTCTAACTAAAAGTAAAACTAAGGATATAACCATTTCCGGGACACTCTGGTGTTTCTTCTTTTGTTTTTTTCCTTTAACATGCCACCTGTCACCCAGAAAGCTCGAGGCAAACTCTTTCATAAGAAACAAAGAGGGATGGACATCCTTCAAAACATATTAATCCCAGGGAATGCAGTGAAGCAGGAATGCTTAATACAACACACGTGTGAATCCCATCTGCTTTGAATACATCCTGAATGAAGTATGCACTGCACCCCTGTGTAACAGCTGGTGGTTCTCTGGCATCCCACACTGCAGAAATGCCAACAACAGAAAGCACAAACTTGGACATAATTCTAAGGCAGATGTAGCATCTGTGAGCAATTGTCCACTCTCAGATAGTCTTACTCAGGGAAGTTATTTCCCACATTGAATGCTGCCACAGTCTGAGAGAGATGTGGCAGATCTGAATGAGGAACATTTAATGACTGATGAATAACTTCAGACAAAGTTCCAACTGATAGAGATGAAAATAAGTGTATGTAAAACTTCACAAAACAAACAATTGGAAATTGAAGATTAACGGTTCAAATATGGCTAAGTCAGACAATCATTGGCTTGCGCACTACATGAACTCATTCAGATATTATATGAAATAATCAAAGGTAGTAAGGAGAAGAATAGCTTTAATCAGTTTCCAGGCTTACTTTCAATCCTGCTTTGTTCCATTAACGCATAAAGAAATTAAGGTGGCTGTAATGAAAATAGAAACAGGTCTTTTTGTTGCTTATTACAATGGAAGGATAGCAAACAAGCAAGGAAGATTTCGTTATCTAATAGATAAATACTGTGCACTGTAAGTAATAAAGAGCTGGAAACTAATGTTAACAATTTCTAGCACATAGTATTGAAATTATTTCATCTTCAAATTATTTCTCTTGTATTTATTTATTTATTTGGTTCTCAGGCTAAATACCTAATCAGATCTGTCTTAGCAATGGATTAAAACCTTCACTTATGTTGTAGCTTTTAGATGGTATAATTCTTTGAAATAGATGAGTGACTTGATGAAAAAGATGTTCTAGTTTCCTTTCACAGCATGAGAAAAAGCAGAATGAAGCAGGTCTTTCATATATACAGATTTACTCATACAGAACACCGCAAGGAAAACTAAACTCTCTGTGGGATAAATTGAATACATTTAATCTTCAATGTGCTTTATTTACTTCAATTGATGTAATTAAACATTTCTGAGTCTTACGAGCATCTGATGTTTGAAACAGTGCAAACAATGACCACCGCTTGTCCCATTTACCTTTTCACTGCGATAACTAAAGGCCATTACAACATTTTGTGCAGATCTGGAATGACAGATCCCAGGCAATTATTTTGAAATGAAGATATATGTTTTTTGTTTTATATTTGCAATCAACAGTTGCTGGTTTCTAACAACACACACTCTTTAGAGATACAACCCAATAAAGCCACTGTCACTTTGAAAATGTTGAGCTTCTAATCTGAAGCAGAAAGAAGTTACACAGATGTTGACCTGATGTCTTGGCCCACTACCTTAAAAACACATTTTCCGTTCCCATCCTAAAGGTAGGCTTTGGATATTATATGTTCCTGTGCTATTTGGAGCATAAACTTACATGGACAGTTTAATAAATGAGACCATTAACTGACTCTATCATTCTCGACGTCCTGCTGGAAAACAAAGAGACCTTCTATGTTCAAAAGTAAAAGCCTTCTTTCAGGGAGCTCATAATGAGGTATGCTACTTAAGCAGCTCAGTAGTAAGCATTGACCTGGCCCTGAATGACCAACAGACCATAAATATAAAGCTATTTACAGCAACATGTATGTGGACTGTACATTAATGTCTCAGTAATTTAACGCAAACTGATATACAGTGGTGGGCAAAGCTAACCAAAAAGGTAGCTTTGCCCACCACTGTAAGCCACTGTAAGCTAACCAAAAAGATAGCACAGCGGTAATGCATCCAGAGATGCATTACCGCAGTGGAGCGTTGGTTAGTGCAGCTCATAGAGGGCTGTTCATCACGCTAATAACAGCTAGCATTAGCTGCACAAGAGCTTTACTGACTTTTCTAAAACATCCATGTTGTATTGTTCGATGTTTTACTGTCAAAAGACAGTAATCAGCGTAACGGTCTAATTTCAGTGTAACTTTTACGATTTTCAGTGTATTGGTCCATTACGCTGATATGCGCTGGCAATAACCCTGATTACATCTGCCTTGTAGACAGTGTAAAGGGAAAAACCCCAAAGTCACTGATAATAAGCAGACATGGCAACACTGCTGTAAGTAGGGTGCCAACTGTCCTGTTTTGGCCAGGATGTCCTATTTTTGAGCCAAATAGAGGTGTCCTGAATTTGACACTCTTTTTGTAATTTTTTGACTGGAGCCTGCAATCTGTATGGACACTGGACGGAACGCTACACCTTACTTTCCAAGACCTATTTAAGGAAGTGGCATTGAAGCAGGTAGGGACTATTGGAGACGCAAGATTTTGACTGGCCAGCTCCAACCGTGCAGCCCTGAGGTTGTCCTGTATTCGATCAGTGCCGAGTTGGCAAACTAGCTGAAAGCTTTGAACACAGAGCCGAACACTTCTATCATCATTCTTTAACCCTAACTGTCATAATTTATATTTATATTTAGTAGGATCTCTTCTTCAGAAGGGTCAAATCATTGCTCTTCATAAGGAGACAGAACACAGACACTAACAACTGCTCACCAAATAATAAAAAAAACTTCTAACTTCTATTGTCATTGAGGTTAAAACATTAGGAGGTTTTTATTTCTTAGAAAAATAGAAACAGGTTTCTAAAAAAAAGAAAAAAGGAGTTCAGAACCACTCCAGGTTGATGGTCGTGTCAGAGTTACTTGTCCAAATTTACGGCCAGCTATGTTATGTACATAAACAATGAGGTCAGGTAACTACATACACAATTTAAGCAGTCAGATTTTCCAGCTTTGGATATTCAGTCTTGATGTGCCAAGACAACATTACATTAAAACAGTGAGTTATGGAATCATATTTAAATACACTGTAACAAACCCATGGCCTTGTTTTTTTCCCTCTTTCTGAAATTAAATAGAAAAATTAAAAAAAAATTGAATATTTCCAGTTTTCTTGTTTTCCTTCAACTTTAAAAGTTTATAAATATGTCTTCTGTATTTGGTAGATGCCTGTGCAAATTCTTAGTTATCCATGTCGTCGCAACAGTAAACAGGCTTAAATCGGCGGCAACCGGACTTTCGCACAGTTCTTTCTAAAAACATTTCGGCACCTATCCCCGAGTCTTTGTCAATTCTGGTTGCTTGTGTGTTTACGCAAATAAAGGAGGGTGAACAAACACTATTATCACAGAAAATCGCTGCTTCCTGGACCTGAAATACATAACTGTTACTTGCCACTCCCATTGTCTGCTGAGAGGATTCACTGTGGTTGTGATTACTGCTATCTGTATCATGCTAAAGGCTAATATTAGCACAGCTCTGGACTAATTGCAAACTGCTGTCAGTAAACAACAAAAGACTCGGTCAGACGGAATGTTTGTGGTAGCAGTAGACCTCAGTAGAGCTAAGCTAAAGTCTGTGCACCCTAAATTACATAAACACATCCAATGTCCCATAGGAAGAGAAAACATAATCAAACATGTGCCCAGTGAGATTAACATAGATCTAAAACAATCGCTCTACCTCATCTGGGTCTGTCTGATCATTATACCTTGTTTTTAACACCATCATACAAGCCTCTTGTCCCTTTAGGAACATTTGGATGGGGTCTGAGAGCATCTGAGCAGCTACAGACTTGCTATAGTGGCACTAACTGGTATGTGTTTAGGGAGTACCACACTGACACTTATACATCATATGTGCGGTTTTGCTTTAAATAAATGCTGTATGGGGAATGGGACCATAATGAGACAAATCTGTGTGTTCACAAACAACAGACCATGGATGACCAAGGAAGTCAGTGTGCTACTGAAAGCACATGACGAGGCTTTTTTTGTCCTGGTGATGCCACATGCTACAGAAGAGCTCAATCAAACTTCAAATGGGGGATCAGAGAGGCTATTGACAGGAAATTGAGAACCCCTTTGACAACTTGGACCATCTGCCAAATGGCAGGGTATTTGTCGCATAATTAGCCAATGCAGTCAAGTTAGCCAGTTTCCAGCAGTGACCCCCTCTCTTGCAGAGCAGCTGAACCCCTGAAAACAGCCTCTATGAGGATCTGAGACCAAAGACGGCACCAACCACCAGACAGGCATTTCTTACCAGCAACCAAGGTTGCATCCTTTAACCTACAGACGTCATGCTTACACTCAAGAAGATCAATACCTGAATAGTGGCCGGACTCGTCAGTGTATATGGGATTCGAGGACTGAGCAGGACCTCATCTGGACATCAAACACCAGCTCACTGATAAAAAAAGTGCAACAACGACTGAACTTCCTCAGAACACTCAGTAGTTTTGGACAGTCACAACATCTCTTAGTCCCCTTCTACCACTGTTCCATTGAGTGTTTTGACCTTTGGGATCCTCATATCCTCATATGCTCTTTGCCATAATCCTCATGGTATAGGAACAGCTCACCAGCAAACCAAAAGTCTCTTTAACGAGTCATAAAGACTGTGGGACACATCATCGATACAAACCTGCTCACCATGTAGGACATTTACACCTCACAAGGCCTCTGGAACGACTCAAGCATCGCCAGGGACTGCAGACAAACTGTTTGATCTTCTCCCCTCTGGCAAGAAATATGGGTCCATTAAAGCACCAGCCACAAGACTGACTAAGATTTTATCTGAAAGCCATTGCCACATTGAAATGTGCAGTAACATGTGCATTAATGTAACATTGTGCAACAATCCTTCAATACTGCCCAGAACAGCTAGCACTGAGTAACTTAACACAGTGAATAAATTAACATTGTGTTGTAATATAGCATAACGTTTTGCAGGAAACTTAACATTGTGCACCAACTTGCTGCTGTGTGAGGCATGACTCAAAACCGCCATCACTCAACACTGTGGGTAAAATAACTTGGAACCGAAACAATGTGGCATCTGCTGGGTTTCCTTAGATAGAAAACTTTTAAACCAATTGTTCTGTGTACATTTTATTTTATTGATTTGGCCTAGAGATGACATGTAGTGTGAATTGGTGCTAAATAAATAAACTGAATTGAATTAAACTTTGGATGTATTTATGGAGAGGGTGGGATTCTCTGAGACTGTACAATGTGGTAAAATTCCTTTACCTTATGGAACGGTACTTTTATATTGTCTTTTTCTTCCTACCTGGGCACTAGTTGTGTCACAAACCTGTATCTCGTTGTGTAGGCTCTATCGACACAGTAATAGTCAAGGAATCTCATCGTATCGATATATAGAACTTCCTTCACTGTGGATGATGACACTCTCATGTCAGCTTAGCAAACATCGTCACTAGAACTTTTGCTTTTGTTTTGAGGTTGATGTGCATATTTCACACTAAAACTTGTTTATCTTTGGTACAGTGCAAAATAACTTGTTTTCTATCTCATCTATACAATGGAAAGACCTTCCCATGATGTATTTGCATGTTGCGATGTGGACCCTTCAGACATCTGGAAATTGTAACAAAGGGGTCCATGATTCTCTTGATATATTGGCCGATTACCTCTAGTTCCCAATGACATCACACAAGGAAGCACAGTTTGACCCGTGCTTTAAAAATATCGACAAGTGTGCCTAAAATTACCTAAAATGTAGTAAATTAATAAATTAGATGTTTTAAAAAGCCTAAAAATAATTACCTAAGCTTTCTCAAATCCTTTAAACACATAGTTAGGTTTAATATGTGAAGCTATGACTTAAAACGTGACCCAAAAGAAGAAACTTGTTTAAAATGAGGGTTATTTTCAAATGTTTTTAAACAATGGCTTTTGGGTTGATATGAAGACATTTTGGCAGTTAAATAGATAAAAAAAAATAGGGAACGATAAGTGTTGCGCTACAATTCCGAGCAGTCCCAGAAAGGACGTGGAAGTGTGGATGGTGCCATCTGCCCTGTGTCGTCGTAGAGTTCTCACTGACTGGTAAATAATTTGTGACAAACTTGAATGATTGATTTCTATACTGGTTAATGAGGCATGGGTAACATGTCGAATTGCAACAGATGTGTTCATTAAAAAGCAAGAGGACTCATGTTGATGATACAAAGTGAACAGCATGTGACCAAATGCATGCTGGTAAATCTATGTTGTAATGTTGGGCTAATATAGTGGTGTTTAAAATTGTCTAGAATCAACAGAGTGATCCACATTCATTAATGGCATTAAAATTAAGCGAAATATGGTTGCCTCCGATTCAAGCCCGTTTGCTATTAAAATTAGACATGCCACTCTGACTATATTTAGAGGAAAGTTCCATCTTTGCAGGCAATGTTTTATTTGTAATTAAGTAACATAAAAGCAGAGACACCTCATTTTTAGGAATGACTGAGTGGATGTTAAACCTAATGAATGCAGGCTTTGTGTTGAACAACATCTGGCAGATTTCCAAAGATAATGCTTTTGTTCTCTTATGTGACTACAGGTGATAATGCTCCACTTCCCAATGAATACAAAAGGCCCTGCGTGTGTAAAGGTAGACAAAACACAAAAGAATCAGCCATCGGAATCCTAATCATCACCTCGGATGATTAAAATCCTCCTTTCAAAACCCGACCTACGCCTACAGTAATAAAGCCTTGTCTTTTCCACCACAGTAGTAGAGCGGTTGTAAACAATATGTCAGAACTCTGGAGACGATTAGAGCTCAGAAGATGCTTCAGGCACGTCTGACAAAGGTGCTCAATATGGCAAGCTGTCATTTCCAGCATTTTATTCTCACCATTTATTTGGAAGCATGCACGGACGGGTGGATGGAGCTTTGGGTGCATCGGCACATTTTACAGCAAATGAGAGCTTTAGAAGGATGATAGTAACCCCACCCCCCCCACCCACCCCCACTCAGGCTACATGCAGCCACCCTGTAATGTTAGGACGACGGAAGAGCATATCTCAGACAATCTAAGCCTTCGAGCAGCAGACATGTGAGTCACATGCTGGAGGAGTGGGGACAATGGAGTGTCGCGGTGCACAACTATCTGAACATATGTCCATGAAATAGCTCAGCTAAGACAGCGTTCAAGAAAACAATAGGAGGACCAGCTCCCTCCCACTTGTGAACTGCGTAACACCCACTCGGGAGAAATGTCGACCTGCAGCAGAAGCAGGTGCCGTGTTGCTGTATCAAAGGGGGGCGTGGTGCTGGGGAAGGAGACGCTGTAGCATGATGAGGTCCTCCGGCTCACAGAATGACACCCAAACCTACTTTTGGGGGCTCCGCCGTACTTACCTAACATCTGACTGAAAAGCAGCTGCTCCAGGTCTCCCAGAACGGTCACCACCAGCTCCGGGTCCACCTTCAGGAAGGGCTTATCCCCCCCTTCCTCGCCCTGGCCCTTGGAGCCGGATTCTCCTCCTGCCCCGGCTCCGGCTTTCTTTGGGATGGCCTTTGCTTTGCTGGAGAGGATTTCATCGTCTGACTTTCCGTCCTCCGGTGCCTTGCCCAAAGGCTTCACCTCAGCGAAAGGACCACGAGGTATGCGGCTCTGCTTGCTGAGGGCAGAGGGAGCAGCCAGGGCGCTGAAGGGTTTGGGTTTTCCCTGGAACAGTGAATGTTCAGATTTGGACAGGTTGCGAGAAAGGGGGGCACCCCCGCCGGCACTGCTGCCACCCCCTGTGGCTTTTGGCTTGCTGGTTTTGGTCTGCCCCGCTCCAGGCTTGGCCATGTCATCGCACCACTTTGGCTCATATAGGTGCAGCTTCTTCTCGGCGTCAGTGAGGACGGCCAGGTTCGTCATTGACCTCTGCTTGCGAAGATTGGAGGGCACCGGTATCCTGCCCTCAGAACTGCCTGCCCGATAAACCTTCAGCTCCCCACGCTGTGCGCTCTGGGGCACTCCAGACTTGGCCCTCTTAGCTGCCATGCCCACTCCTTTGCCATCTGCCTGGCCGTACGCCTTGGTGCTGTCCGTCCTCTCCATCTTCCGATCTCCTCCTTTGCCTTTCACACTATTTCCAAGCGAGCCTCCTGCGCGAGACCATCATCAAAATGCATCAGGAGGGAGAAAACGGTCTTCCTCAGTCAAACTCTTCTCCTTGTGAGGAATCATGCATGTAAATCTCCCCCCCACCCCTCCTCAAAGTCAATCCTGCTGCTTTCTTTTCCTTCCCTCTGTCTCCTTCTATCTCCCTCTTTCTTCCCTGACAGGCTGCTGCAGCTGCTGCAGTTGCAGTGCTGCCCAGGCGCTCCCTTTCTCTCCTTCTCCTCTTGTCCTCCTCTCCACCGTTTTTTCCACTCTCCTCCCTCCTGCACGCCCTCCTGCTGCTGAGCCGCGCAGCAGCAGAATGACAGCGGAGGCAAACGCAACAGCACTCCCTCCTCCTCCGTGCGCTTCGCTGTCTCCTGTTCGCCTCCGCCTTCCCTTCCATCCTCCTTCCGCCCGTCCCTTTTTTTCCCCCCCTTTGCTTTAAAGACGCTTCGCCGTCTCTCAGCAGAACAAGTTAAATGCAAGTCAACAATAAGGGAATGGATTTGTAACACGGGCAGGCATTTATCCTCTGACGCGTCCCGTTTCCCCACCATTTCCTGCGATTCCTTTGTTCTTCCCCCTCCCCCCATTCACCTCTAGGGTTCACTGTTCAATACCTCTGCTGAATGATTCCGGTTGGCGGTGTTATTAATTAGCAACGCTGCACAGATTCGGACGCACAGCTACAACATATAGCACATATTGTAATCACTGCCATCGTTCGGCACAATGCAACAACTGGAGCATCCAGATTATCTCTTGATCCTGTCTGAGCTGCATTATGATATCTATTCCAGAATTCCAAGCAGATAAATCATTTGCTGACCAATTCTGCAGTGTTTTCCAGCTGTTTTTTATATAAACACAGGCAATGAAAGATTATGTATGTAAAAAAAAAAAAAAAAAAAAAAAGACTGCAGCTAGCCAAACAAAAAGGACCTCACCAGGCTGCCAGCGTAAGCAAGTCACATCCCCAAAACCACACTTTGGAACAACCTTCAAGTCACTTTTAAATGCATCTAGGCACAGACACACACTTAAAACAGTATGATATATTTAAACAAATCCAGCTGTTAAAGCAAGGAATTATTTGCTTTATCCTTGTCTGATGATCTTTTAAAGATATTCCACACAGTGTCCCACAGGAAGAATTGAGGGGGGCTCTGCCGCATTCAAATGCAAGGCTGCACCATGGAAACCACCCTCTCCTGTAGCCTGCTTGCCATCTGCACTAGACTTCAGGGCTCAAGGACCAATCATGAAGTCCTATTTACCATTTCCACAGACTACTGTGACACAACCCACATGTCTGCGTAGGATCGTCCTAGGAAACTTAAAAAAAAAAAAGTTCCTAAATTCAGTAGCATGCTAAACTATCCTACATGTTGCTAATCTATGTGACTTAATGGACTTGTTAGCAGCTATGTCCAGAGGGGAGCTTTGCAATGCTCACAATCGGTTTCAACACACTCCGCTGCCCTCTTTATGTGAGTTTTAAGGTACCTGGGGTGACTTAGGCTCCACTAACTTTGTGATCTGGCAATCAGTGTGTGTGCAAACAATGTCAGGACTTATTCCTCATCATCACGAGTTCGCTCTCCAGCTGACTCAAGAACACCAGTGATGACCTTACATTCATTCAAGTGGTGAATAAGCGATTTGTTTCAGGGGGTGGGAATTTCGAAATGCATTGCAGCAAAACTAATTCATCCAGTTTTTTTAGGCATTTAGTACATCGGACAAAAAAAAAGTTTATATACTTTTTTTTTTCATAAATGGCAAAAGTCAAATAGTTTTTTATTCAATTTGGTTTAAACTAACCACTTTTCTTAATAAAATCACACAATATACACCATTCAGTAGTAGTAGGTTTAGTAGCAGTACAAGTAAGTCAACATTTCTATCAGTATGACCACTCAGCCATGATGGATTACTAAAATGTTGCTACGAATACTGGAAATAGACAATTAAACACCAGTTCTAACATTTCTTTAGGAAAACAGAACACGCACACACCACTAATTTCATAAAATATGACACATACTCTAATTTTCATCAGTGTAACCAGGTCAGGTAAGGACAAAATACAAGTAAAACAAAACTACACATGCAATGGTCAAACATTCAAATAGGGCTTCCACCTCAATCTGGTATAGCAGGCACAAAAAACTGGTTTCATGCTCATCCTTGGTAATTGTTATTTTGAGGATCTAATTTAGCATAAGGCGTAGAATGTTGTCCTTACTCAGTAAAAATGAGAACTCTCAGTTGTGGCCAAGCCTCTGGAGGGTAGGGTGGAGTTGAAATTTTCCCTTTCTCTCAAAATTGGGTTTGATTTATGTTCTCCAGCTGGCCATCCGTGTGACTCTGGAGAATCTGTGCGTGTCCACACACACACACACACACACACACACACACACACACACACACACACACACACACACACACACACACACACACACACACACACACACACAGCTGTTCTTTCCCTGGACAGCAGATGTGATTTTTTTTTTGGTGGGGGGGTTCTCAGCTGCTATGATGCAAATGAACTCAGTAACATTAGGGAGACCTCCACGTGTGCTTTAAAGGGGGAAAACCGCAAAAAAAGAAAACGTAAATGTGCTCTTAGTTACACAGCATGGAAGCCTCAGGCAGAAGACCGTTGCAAATTGACTCTGCAGGAAGGCAAGAAGACGACGCATGTCTCTAAATGTGTGTGTTTAATATAATCTAAACTACTACATGATTACAAAGGACAGGATCCGTTCTGGATTATGTTTAAATTGGGCAGTAAGAAAATAAACTCTTTTTAGGCTTTATATCGACTTTATTAAAATGGAAGGTAACTCACTGGTGATTGTTTTTTGTTTTTACTCATTCATTAACTCTTGATTCAAGGGATTTTCCCTTTTTCCCCACTTAAATATCATCCATCAAAGTTCTCTGAACTGGCATTAACAAGCTGAATCCTAGTATTGATTAAGCGGTGAATTTTAAGTGCTTTATAAATTGGTTATAATTGATCACGAGTGGAGTCAAGTTTCATTTAACCAAGGATCTATTTTTACTGTGATGCTGTTTATCACACAGTCCCTGTTAGTGGATTTAAAGGTTTTACTTGGGAATGCTGCTGTAGTGTTTTAAATGAGACATTTGCAAAATCCTTGTTAGCCCTTAAATACGTTTGTCGTGTACTTGGAGTCCGTAGAAGTGGGAGTGCAGAAAAGTTGAATGTAGCTAAACGAAGCCACAAACCTCTGGCTAACCAATTCTGCAAATCCACTGTGTTTATTTTTCACTGTGATTTTGTAGTCCAAGCTCAAGGATGCTAAAGCTACGCGTCGATAAGTCATGGGTGTATTAACCGACACAACCACAACACTGTCCTCCAGCATACTGTAAAGATGGCCGAACAGGGAGGAGTGGACCGCTCTGTGACCTGGTGGGAGTCGGGATGTGAAGTGCCACATCTGCATTAAAGAGACAGCACCAAAACGAGTTGCCCTCAGACGTACATCAGGGCTGGGGTGTATATATTTTGCTTGTTTTTGCTGCAATACAATTTTAGATTTTTATCTGTAAAAAGTGTCCATGCGATCAGTATTTGTTTTTTAAGTCAAAACTATGGCACCAATATTAACTTGAATTTCGGGGAAAAAAAGTTGAAAGACAATTTCATTGAAGACTATTGTGTTATATGTTATACCTTTTTACCTTTATCTCCCAAAAAAATAATTTACATTGCATGTTGCATCAGGAACAAGAAGCAAAAGTAAAAGTCTGAGATTACTTAAAGAAGCAATAAGCAAAATTTCAATATTTTAGCAAAAAATAATGATGTGAAGAACCAAAGGTAATATCTCAGATGGACTATGGTATGACGTCACACCGCAGCGTTGTTCTCCAATCTCTTGATTACATAGCCGGTCCGGACTGAACAGCTGCCACTCAGGGTTTAGCGCCTCCCTGCCCTAAAATACCACCGTCAGAGCAGCGCAGCGCTGGAGCAAAATGGCGGAGAGCTCCCAAGCAAATCAAAATGTTCTCCTGCTAGCAGCAGTTACGTACTTCTTTACTAGAAATGTTCCTCCGAAAGGTGAGGCTGTTTTGCTACGTTTTTTCCTTCACCAATAAGCGCTCTGGTAAGGAGCGGTAACACGGTGAGGTCTGACACGGTTAGAGCGGTCCGATGTGCTTTGGCTGAAGATGTTTGACCTTCTGTGCATGCGAAATGCAGAGCAGTTAACACCCGCAGTCTGAACGCACCATCTTGTTTTGGTCTACAGGCAGTGATCAAGCGCCGCCTAGTGGAGAAATGTCACTTATGGTCTTTTAAAAATAAATTAAAACTCTGAACATGAATAAGATAATTTACCCTGCTAGCAATATAGACAGCATTTCAAAACATTGCAGGTAAGTTTGTTTAATATTTTCATCGTTCCAATATAAAACAGCTAAGGTAAATACTGTTCTGTTCAATGCAATGTATTCATTTATAACATCAGCCTTCACATTCTTTAGTAAATTTCCCTTGAAGTTTTCAAAAAGCATGTCATTTTGACCAAACAATATTAACTTCTTTTTCGAAGCAAGATATTCTTTCCGTGAAAATTTACATTCTTGGAAATTCAAGGTTTTTGCCTAACAGCAACGTTACAACTGTTTACTCTTTGAGAGTAGTTCAGCAATTAGATTTATTTTTATAAATCCTTTAATAAAAAAACAAAATGCCAAAGCCACATTGAAACGTTGTTTTAACAGGTCACATGATGATTAATCTGTTGCAATAACCTCTACAACATATCCAGGGGAATTAGTGAGCTCGCTGGAATGCAACCAGCCTAAGGGATTAGAATTCAAAAGTGTTTTTTCCCCCCCTTCTGTCAACACTTTCTTTATTCACTATGTGAAAGTAAAGTTAACAGAAATTACAGCAAAGTTAAATCAAAAAAATAAAAAGTGATTAACTAGATAGCAACAATTAAAGTGCACTGATAAATTATTAATAATTTCCAAGATGTATTTCATCTTTCAACCACTTCACAGTTGGCACCAGACTGATGGTTAACGAAGAAACAAAAGGCCTTCTCAAGTGTCAAAAAAGCCTCTTAGTCCCAGACAGGGAATCCGATCTGCCCATCAAAATAGTCAGTCTCTCAGCCTCTAAGCTGCCCATCCTCTTCGAAAGACAGCTCATTTGTTGGTCTGCTCTCTCCCAGAGGAGACTGGCTGTAGGGTCTCGTCCCTCAGTCATTAGGATAATTAAGATGTCTGCTGGAGGGTTTCACGATCCTCGGTGCAAAGAGGTGAGGTCATCAGGAACGATTATTATACCAGACATGGCAGAAAAATTTATCTGATTTGAATTTGTTCTTTACTACTACAGACTAGCTACAGTTATTTGTAACAGTGATTAAAAAGAGAATTTAGTCAATGTGCATAATTAGATAACATAGTAAAAAGAAAAAAGATATTGTTTATTAGGATATTTTATGCATTGCATGCTGTCCTACTTTTAACAAATACTGCAGGCTTTATGTAGTTCTACTGATAGAGAAAAATTCAAACAAAATCCACCAGAGCAAAGCTGCTGCATACACAACATTTTGCCCCTGGAGCACCCAAAAACACATGGTAAAATGCTATTTGTGCATATTTGTTAAGTGGCCCAATCATACCCAATTAAAATAAATATTAACTACTGGCCACAGGTATAAATTACACAAGTGTAGTTGGATCCAGCACTTTTGAACACTGTTGCACTTAGAGTTCTTTTAGCTAAATTCCAAATCCCTTTACAAACTTGCTCAAAAACCTATCACCCAACTCTACAGAAGATGGATTTTACAGCACGCGTTCTGGTGGAATTACTCATTGGTAGAAAGTCCTGCAGAGATTCATCAGTACAGTAGAGAGGGTCATTGGTTCTGACCTTACTTTTATGGACTATATACATTAATACTAATACATAAACTATAGCTTGAAACACTGCAATCCTGTCAGTATCAGCAGTCGAATAACCACCATTTTCCCTTCCAACCAAGTTACTAGTTGCATTGCTGTTCATAAAATATTTTATTGTGGCATTTACATAACCTTAACCTGTGAATATTTTTATTATTTAGACTGGGTGGTTTGTTGAAGTTGTGCACATTGGTTGATTTAGAACAGTGTTCTTCACTTCCGGTCCTTGAGGGCAAGTGTCCTAAAACTTTAATTTGTTACTCTGCTTCAACACACCTGAGTCAAATAATCAGGTAATCGGCAAAAAAGTTGGCTCCAACCGAATAGCCTTAATTATAGCTCCTAGCTCCTGTTCCTAGCTCCTGTTCCTTGACCTTTCCTGGGGTCAACAGTACAAACTCTATCATGGGAAGGAAAGAAATTTTGGACTGCTGTGCTGAATTCGGACAGCCTTTAACTCTGTTGTCATCACGTGACGGAAACACACATTGATGATCCTAGCAAAACTAGCCGTGGGAGGAAGCATACAGGCTACTTTTCCTACCTCCTTCCTTACTGACTGCACTATTCAGACAGAACTTACCATGGTGACCGCTGCCGCCCCTGCGCTTTGGCTAAAGAGTCCTTGCTCTATAAATGTGTTCGGATTAAGCCCACAACTGCATATTAAGGAGGTAATTAAGCCATTCCATTCAGGTGTGTTGGACCAGGGACATGCTGAGGACCAGAATTGGGGATCACTGATATAGAGCTTTAAAATTGTATCATTGTTGATTGATCTCATATTAACAGCAAATTATTTCAGATTTTGTAAGTGGTAATGTAAACAATGTAAAATACCAAATTAGTCCTGTGGTAAAATCGTTTTCTCTTGAGTCTCTCACCTTAGATCAAATCCTTTATTTACAGTTGTCATCCTTTCTGCCTGTCATCTGTTGTTTCTGGCTCCTTACTACTCTCGGCGCTGGTCCACTCTGTTAATTAGGGTGAGCAGGTTCACCGGTTTTCACTCCTCATTACCTCCACTCATCTCACCTGTTGCTACGCCTTTAAGTACCTGCCTCCTACAGCCGCGAGTTGCCAGATTGTCTTCAAGCCTAGTGTGAGTTGCTGTCTAGTGTTTAGTGCGTATCGCCTGTTCTGACCAGTGTTTCCTTGTTTGTTGGATTCCTTGTTTTGCTTTCCCCTGGATGGATACCTCTGCTGCTCTCTGATACGACCTTGGACTGTTGTTGACCACTTTTGCCTGCCTTGCCTCTGGATCTGTCTGCCATTTTACCTCCTGCCTTTTCCGTGCTTGACCCAATTAGACCCTCGGACCTGCTCTCTGTCTCCAGCGCCGTCTGCCATCAACTCCTGCCATATTCAGCCTGCTGTCAGCACAAACTGTTCCCTGCTTCACACTAGACACAGGTTTTGTTTTATTTTGTATAAATCACATTTTTTAAGCACAGTGTCTGACTTAATTACAGGGTTCTCTGATTCACAGAGCATTACAACAGTAGGGCTTTAATCACGTACCTCATGCAAATTAAACATACTTGATTAAAATTGTCTCTGTTCCTTCTGTTAACGGTGATTTGAATGAATCTAAAATATAGACCAAGCTAAATACAAACTGAATTTGCAAGAAGGTTAATTGTGTGAAGTGCAGAGTTGAAGCGAGCTTCAGGTTAAACACCAAATTCAGCTTTCAAGTTTTCTTTCCCTTTCACTGCTCTGACAATAAAGTAACCTCAACATTAGAGACGTAAGAGAAAAAGAAAAACTGTTTCATTTAGACTGCTCTGTGGTTGGAGGTACGTGACATTTACTAGGCATAAGCAGTGGAGTATTTCGGGAAATCCTGATGCACAAAACGGGCAGCACATGCCGTATGAAGCTGTGACTGTCTGAGGTGAATTTTTGAGGAAAAACTGCAGCGTTGAACAGTCAGCAGTCTGCCTTGTAAAAATTTGGGTGTTACAGGATGCAATAAAAGACAAATGGAACAACTTTGTTCTGCATAACCAACTGGCCGACCTGAGTGAAGTTTGTAAAAGAAGTTTGTTTTCATGAGCTTTTATGAACTTCTTTGGGATGAGTGCAATAATGAGAAAAAAGTATTCTGTGCATAATATTTATAACATACTATACACCGCCTCAACAGACTCATTTCCCCTGGACATTTTCACATTCTATTACATAGCCTCAATAAATGCAGAAGCACATTCACTACAATTACAGCTGCAAGTATTTTTAAATATGGCCCTACCTGCTTTGCAGCAATTTCTAAGTCTTTCCACAGATTCTTAATTGAGTTTTGGTCTGTACTTTAACTGGGTAGCGTACTTTATGCTTTGATCTAAACCAGCCTGTAAAGCCCTAGCAGAAAGTTTAGGCTAATTTTCCTTCTGGAAAGTAAATTTCTGCCAAATAGTAAGTATTTTGTGGTGTCTTTGGTTGTCTTTTTGTATTTAGCTCCATCTTCCAATCAGCATTGTTGTCCCTATTGAAGAAAAGCTTCCCCATTGAAATTCAAGAGGTACGTGTACTACTTGAAGACATAAAGCATTTTATTTTTTAAATCCAGAGACACTCTTTATCTGCAGGTCTACATAAGTTTTTTCTTGTTTATCACACCTAATCGCAGATAATCATGTTTTGCCTTGCTATTTCTTTTCATTGAACCGAGAAAAACAACAGGGAAATACAGGATGTAACAATAACATTAAGACACATCATATGATGTTCTTCAATTGGATTTTTTAAATAAGAGGAAAACTCACAGAAAAGCAAAAATATTCTAGATACCGCCCTATAGCTTCAGGCAAGCCAGATAGTCCCAAATGATGAGAATGAAAGACGTAACGCTGCTGACTCACCTAAATCATCACAGCAGACCTCCATGGAATCAGAGGAACAGTCGCTCAGATCATCCAGGGTAGCATCTGCATCTTCACCGACCTGAAACCTACAGTCAAACACAAGAGCAGTTCAATAAAAGTATAAAATAATGAGAAAAAAATTGATTTAAAGGCCACAGAAGAGATAGTATCAGTGAAGATTTTCATTATTTCTGGTCATTAAATTAATTATCTGCCTATCATCCCCACTTAAAAAGTTGAAATACTGCCCTCACCTGAACGTAAAAGGAGCAACAGCAGCCGTGTTGATCTTTCCTGGCTCACTCCCTCTTCGTTTCATGTTAAACTTCTGGTAAGAATCCCTTGATTTGTTGCCAAGCGAATCCCCCACAAAGCCCCCCATGTCCTTGTTTGAGATGTTCCTCACTTCTCTATGGAAGTGCTCCAGTCGAGCAGAAGAAGGACGTGGTTTTTCATTCCCATTTGTTCCTTTTGCATAAAGAATGCGCCCTCTTTCTTGGCCTGAGTGAAAATCAGCTGAGAGCTTTGGAAAAGTTTCCCCCTCTCGTGCATTGTCCAGACTCCTTAGACGGCTTTTTCCAAAGGTCCAGTTCTTGTTGGTGTTTCTCCTTAACTGTAGGTCTCTCAGAGCCTTATGTGTCAGGGCACTGCTTTGGAGGTCCAACGTGTCTTTGGAACGAGGAACGTCCCTCTTTGGTATCTGAGGGCTGCTGTATGCCGAACACGTCCCATTGGTTCGCTCTGTAGCAGCTGGGCCTCTATTAGAACACATGCCAGTCTTTTGTCGCAGTAGGTTTGCTTTTAAAGCTTTACCTCTCACCACGTCTGCAGGACCTGAGGAAGCGGATGATGAAAAATAGGCAGGTTGTTGTCTGGCAGTGAGCTGATGCTGCACTGCGGGAATGGGGAGGCCGCTGTACTGCTTGGAATCCATCTTTGGCAGATGCATCATAGTTTGACGTAAAGGCAGACCCGAACTGACGGCTGCATCACTCTGGCTCTGGGATAGAACTTTGATGTTGGTGCCATTGTTCATGGTTAGTGGGAGTCACTGCGTCACCTGGGTGAAATTATAAAAAAGATTAAATTAAATTGACATGGTCAGGATCAACAAAAAGTGCATGATGCAAACAACAGCTGTAACGCTAAATTTAATCAACAAAAAAAACGATCCTATCTTATGACATTAAAACAGGCAACAGAAATCTACTGCCTAAAATCTTAAAATATCTCCCCATGGTTCATTATTCATGCTGTTGGCATCCATTAGCATTTAAAGTGGAAGTAGGTCAAGGCTGTATTCCCCTCTTGTGGCAGCTGAAGGATGTCACAGCTTTACGCAACAGAAACTTTAGTCTTAAGTAAATCTAATGCAAAGACTATTTTACTATACTGTAATATCTTTGTCAAAGATGCTACCTGCAGCAATGTTGTAGAGAACAAAAATAACAGCTGAAATCAAATCTCCACTTAGTTTTACAGTTTATTTATAGGCTAGAATTAGCACTGTAGCACAGCCAGCCCTCGCAAGAAGTTAGAAAAGATGCAGTTTAAATCTACAGTCATAAATCATTGCTTCCAAAGAACCATATTTTTCAGACTATGAGTCGCTCCAGAATATAAATTGAATCAGTCAAAAAGAGTCAGAAAGAGGAAAAAACACATATTTAAGTCGCACCAAACTATGAGTCGCAATTATTTCAAAATGTATTTCACACATTCCAAACTAAAAACTGACATTTAATCTGGTAAGGCAACTTATTCAATGACACAGCTGCATTCACAATCAACTGAATACTATGGAACATGTCTGGGAGATTGAATGGGGTAAATCAGTATAACAAGCCACCAGCTCCAACCTGGAAAGTTCTTCTCTGCTTATTTCAGTGCAGCGGTCCATTATGCTGAAAGTTGTCAAAATGACTCTGAAATTAGACCACGAGCGTAGCGGTGCTACATTCTAAGCTAACAATACGATACGGATGTTTGAGAGCAACATAAAGCGGACAACAGACCTGGAAGCTACAGCTATCTGCTATTAGCTTCACGGACAGCCCAATAACAGGGTTCTGTCTCCGCCTGAGTTTTCCTTTCGAGCTGCACCACATAACGCTCTGCTGCGTGAATGCTGACTGAAACAGTGAACAACATACATCTTATGTCTTTATTGTATATAAGTTAAAGTTTCAATACATTTTAAGTGGTAGAGGAGCGGCATATATTTTTCACAAGCCTAGTGTACCTTCTTGTGGCTGTAGACGTAGTGTAATGTAATGTTTACCACTCGGTTAATGTTGGTCATTATGATTTACCACTTAAAATGTATACATAAGCCACACCTACCTAAGTCGCAGGATCAGCCAAACTATGAAAACAGTGTACTTGTAGTCCAAAAATATAATTAATAACTTACGGGAATGTTCAAGGATTGTCAGTTAGTGTTTGACATGTGTCAAGCCTCTAAACAGTTATTCTAGTGTTGTTCAGTTTGCTCAGCAGGGTTGTGACCTGCCTCTTTTGCAGATTGATTACCAACAGGAGCAAAGACTCCTATGCGGTCAGTTATATGAAAAGCAAAGATACATCATTTAAATCCGAATGAAGTATATCTTCAAAAAAATCCTATTGCAATGACCTTCTTGATAGCCTGTCAATGCTAAAGTTGACCGATTGTTTTCTACAGGAACGATCTCTGCATCAGCAGAGCATTTCAAATATTACTGCTGCTCTGCTGACTATTTTTATTTTTTTTAAGAATACATTTTAAATAAAATATCTAAATACCAACTGGCTAAAAACAGAATTGGCCACTTTTAAACACCGCTTTGTGGTTGTTGCCAAAACATAATGGCTCAATTCTAAAATATTTTAGCCCTATATTTCTCCAAAATACTCAATAAATTCCCTGTCAGTAGAGGAAATACCACAAGAACAAATCCAAACAAATCCAAGATATATTTTAGTCTACCAATCTTGGAGTCTTGGTAATATTTACTTCTTAGATGCTCTTCAGGCATTAGTATTAAATAACTGGGGGATTGTATAAAGCAATGGAGCTGTGGGACCGCTAAGGCTCTCCCCATTATTTCTGTAATGGAGAGGTGCTACCTACTGCTCCAAACGGTGTTGGCATGGCCTGAAAGGAGCAGTTCCCCCTGCTGCACATGCCAAGTGGTGTCAGTCCGCCACCAGCCTTCACAGCACGTTTCGCACTGGAGATATGGACATAGGACTAATACCACATTAGGCAAAGCTGTTGAAACATATGCCATCTTTTCAGATAAATAATAGTGCTTTGATTGATTTATGTCTAGACTTTAACCTTTAGGTTCAAAGAAAAACTCATTTAAAATTGTTATACTCTAAAGGGGTTTATTTAATCTTAATTTAATTCAGTTTGTTTTCTTATTGCTATGCAACAATTCCAATTAGAAGAAATGCAATTAAAGATCAAATAAATGTCAACCAACTCACTTTTCTTAGTTTAGGAATTTGAAATGGTGGCTAGTCTGGAATCTGGACCTTTAAGCCTTTTTTAATGTTGTAACTCACATGTGATATAATATTCCTTTACCATTGTCTGCTCTCAGCTCTTTCACACCCTTACACTAGCATTCACTTAATTGGTCATGTGGTTAGAAACTGTCGCTGTGAAGCAGACATCCTGGAATGTGCAGCTGTTTCGCTGCATTTAGTGCAGCATAAATCCTAAGTGAAAGCGTGCTGTTTTCGCACAGTAAATAGCATAAACGGATGTCTAACCAGCCTCCCAGTTATAGCTCTGCACACTAGTGCGAGTGGTAAGGATCCCCAGAGGGTTGAATACTTATTCTAGCTCCCTGGGGATCCTGCACCCCGTCATGTTTTTTGAGCTTTTTGTATTATTTATCTGTAGATCCCTGTTTGTGTCATTAGTTTAATTTTCTGTTCAGAATTTATGTTTATAGTGTGTTTTTGTATCTGTGAGATTTGATTCCTGTTTTAGTCATCTTATGCTCGTCATGATTTCAGCAGTTGTGTTAGGTCTGTATTTTCTACCTGTGCTTCCTTAGTTTAGTTAAGAAAGAAAGAAAGAAAGAAAGCTTTATTTGTCATTGCATTTATACATTCCAATAAATTTTGTCTTCTACATTTAACCCATTCCATAGGGGGAGCTATGGGCAGCTGCTATAGCACCCAGGGAGGAATCTGGGGTAAAGGGTCTTGCTCAGGGACTCATAGTGGTAGTCTGTGGGGATCAAACCAGGTAGTTGCAACCTTCTCAGAGCGTAAGCGCTCTGCTCTAATCACAAGACCACCAGTAAGGATATAAGTTATTCTCTCATGTCTGGCCATTTCTCATGTTCCTTGTTAGATTCTCTTTTCTTTCTGCCTCAGTTCATCATCCTCTCTCCTTCAGCCTAATCACCTTTACTCATCTCACCTGTGTAATCTACTCCACCAGCTGCTCCTCCTCCATTTACATTGTTAGCTCAGCCATATCCACTTGTCAGGTCCTCCATCTAAAGCCAGCTTCACACTCACTACCTTCGCTCCATCCGTTCACTGCAAACTGTGCTGGACAGCAATCCAAACTGGATCAGTTCATGCAGCCAGATAGTGTGCCATAACGTATCAGCACACGGAAATCAATGAAAATGTCCATAGAGAAGAGAGCGTGCACTTTGTAGTTCATTTTTTTGGAAGGCTGGATGATGACTTGCATCATCCATGTGCGTTTTCCTCATGTCATGACGTAGGAGTTAAAGGGTGTCCGAATACAGCACAGCAGTCTGAAGCTCCTTTCATCCCCACGATAGGTTCTTACTGTAACCCCATGAAAGGTCAATGAACAGGAGGAGCAGGAGCTAGGAGCGAGTATCAAGGGTATATGGATGGAGCCAGGATCTATCTTACTGACAGATGTTGGAGGAGGGTCCTCTGTCACGCCGTTGCACCACTGTGCTGGTAGGAAATGCCCCATTGACTAAAAAGGCTTTTATGTTTGACGTAAAGGAGAACGCACGGATGACGGAGTATATGTGAATGAGGGGTAACTACTAAAGTTCTGGTTTCTTCTTTGCTGTGTTCCTGTTCCCTTTCATCCTGTAAGCTTTTTTTTTTAATTTTACCTGATAAGTCTTCACTTCAATAAGACTTCACTCAACAAGCGTCTTCCGAGCTCTTGTCTGTGCTTTGGTCCAAAGCCAACAATTCTGACAAGTAAATACTTTGGTTTTTAGTCAACTATAAGTTTTTTGCCAATTTAATAAATCTAAACTGAAGAATGTGCATTATATAAGAAAATGGATTGAATTTATATAGGGCTTTTCTAGTCATACAGACCACTCAAAGCATATTTACACTATACCATCATTCAGCCAATCGCACTTACATTCATACACCAATCAGTAGTTATAATATGCCATATTAATAATTGTGCAATATTTACTCCGGTATTTATTTTTACTTTTATGTTTGCCGCTTCTGATAAACCTTGTCCTTTAGATTATATCAGCTTTTTCCCAACTGCTGTAAACTGTGTGTAACTCTGACTGTGTCTTTGCTACTCTCACACCTGAATTTCCCCAAAAATAAATTTCTTATACGGAGAAAGTATTCTACACTTTGAATCACTGCCAGTATGCAACACTTTTACTGCTTTTTTCCCTCTCAGTTCCTATAATTTTATCCACTGAACCTATACTTTTTGTATGTTGCCTAGATTTGCTTCCGGAACCTTTGGATCGAAGTTTTGGCGGTTGACTTCTTTCAGTCGCTATTAGAGCATTCTTTTACACATCAGATATTAAAAGTGATCATCTTCACTCTGTGTTTTGTTCTGTTCTCTTCTACTAATCAGATAAATTGCATATTTCAATAATTTTCAGTTCAGAACAACCACAAACAAACAAAGTAAAATTCAGATTACTTCTCATGATCAGTAGCATTAATTCTGAAAATGAATGATGGTTAAAACATGGCAGCACACCCGCTAACTCGGAGTTATAATTTGATTATGGATAGTTTATTCTGCCGAGAGCTTTGGCAAAGAAAAAGAAAAAAAGATTGAAATTATTTTCCTCCTCCTACCTGGGTTAATAACGCTCCAACATCGGTCAGTATTCCATGCAGAGACAAACAGGAGGCAGAAGGATGGCGCAGTGCAGCCAACTGGCCTACAACAGCCAACCCACACTTAACTGTATCACACAGAGTACAGTAACACAATTTAGACCCGCATGGTGCCTTCCAGCGGGTGGGGGGGGGATCGATGCTGGGAGTGATGCTTCTAATGTTTCATCCAGTTTTTCCCCCCCTTTTCTTCCTGAAGCCATTCACACATTTCAGCCATTATGACCAGACAGATTATAGTGACTCATATTTCAGTCTGTCTGGTGACATCATGCATAGTTTTCCCTGTGGTGCTCATGGTTCTGTCACAGCTTGAATGCCACTGTTCATCTCCTTGTGTTCCTCTTACATACATTGAGAGCATGCAGCCGGGGCTACAAGGAGCCAAAAGTGCTCCATATTTCCTGAACGTATAATCCAGGCCCCTGGGGGAGTTAGACCAAAGATACTTTAAAGAACTGTGTCGCCCCATGATTCCCTTACTCTAGCAAAATGTCGCAGAGCTCTGCACAGCAGAAAGCTAAGCTAAAACCTTACAAAATCACTACATTTTTATTATTAACAATATGGCTCCTCCACCGCTGAAAATGTTTGCCATATTAACCTCTGAACAGGTGACCAGAGCAACAAGGGCCACATACCAGGGTCAGTCTGGCAAACCTAAAACTATAACTGAACGGAATAAATTCCTGAAATTTTGTTCCTTAAATCTTCTTTTGGAGATGCGTTCTTTAGGGTTTTGTATTCCAGTCTTCATCGGTTAGGGCCTTAGTTTGGGTTGAGGATTAGCCGACATCTTCATGGACACCTTATTGGATCCCTCAGCACAACAAAAGGAAAGATTTATGCTCAGATTTGAATTTTTAGGAGCTAATAATCTTAAATTTGTGATCATCTGATTAAATACCATCTTGAGTTTAAATGCAGTTTTCAATAATTTGTCCGCTCCGTTTTCTCTGTTTTCTCTTTTGCTTCTATTACTTTCAACGAGGTTGTAATCCACTGCTGCCTGAAATATCAATACTTGTAATTTCTTCTGTAAGATTTTATTTACAACTATAAAATCAAGTCAGTTTTTCAAAAGCTAAAAATATAATCTTTTTTATGTTTTAACCTGAATCCAAATATTATATTGTGTGGCGTCATCTTTTCATAGATTGTCATCTTACTGACTTTATTCACTGGCAAAGACTAATTTTTGCAAACGTTGAAAATCTTTCCTAGGACCAAAAGATAACTGAGCGGACTTGAAATAGAATAGAAATTGCCTTTATTTTAGATTATATCCAATCTGCTGGCTTAATGGCTTTAACGACCGCCCATTACTAAGGGGTGGACCTGTTTCGGTTGAATTTGCATGTTATCTAAGCCTTTACAAGGCCTTTGTTTGGCAGTAGTATAAAGCTTGCTACTCCACATTACTCCAGACTTTTTGAATTGAGAAAGCTTCCTGGAGAGGAAGCGAAACGTCTTCTACTACGGATAACAAGTCCAGTTGCTTTGTTTTTTTACTTGTTCTTGGAATGACCATGACCTGGATGACTGAGAATCTTTACCAGCAATATCCTTTATTGTCCCTCAGTGGGGATTGGTAGTTCTAGCTAAATGGAAACAAGCAGATTCACACTGAACGTGTATACCAGAACATTATGAACTTTAATTTCCTAAAAGTAAGACCGCAATGCTAGTCCTACAAGACTCCTGACCTTATTTTAAAATATAGCACCGAGTCCCAGATTCCTCCTTTTCCAAATCAGCTCATGTCCTGGCTTTGTCATAGAGGACTAACTCATGCAGGCAGGATTTTAAGATATAGCACACGCACCAGACTGATTAACAGCACACACACTCAGCTGGACCAATAAAGAGTGAAGGAAAGGACGGCTCTCTATTCATTTTGTGACAAATGATTCCAGTGGGGTGACAGCGCTTAAACTGCTGTCAATTTTGCTTTATAACATACCTTTCTTGAATTTATTGTTAATTGTTTTAACAGTTCAGATGAAAGAGGTACATTTTTTAAATCTTAAAAACACTACACCACTTTTCTTTTACTTATAAATTTCTAAACTGTCCTCAGTATTTTGCAGTTTGTTTGTTGCCGGCCAAGTATAGATTTCAGCCAGAGTTGTCCGGTCACATTGCCTCTCTGATGTCAATAATAGTCCCTCTTCCTCCCATCATACATGCTAACAAAATTACAGCACTCTGCTGCAGCACTTATCTGCAGTGTGTATCTGTTTACAACTGAAGGCACGCAGACTGTTAAACAATGTCTTGTTCTTCTAGTTAAAGATTAAAATAACATTAATAATTAACATTGTAGCTTTGTTTATTTTGTTCTTTTTTTTTTCCCTGGCATCCAGGATTAGGGTGGGCTTTTTTAAGAGTGGATTAATCTGCTGTCTGATTAAAGGGATTTAGCCTTTAACTATAAGTCACGTTAATTGATTAATGACATTAAGTAATGCCATAAAGTGATCAACAGTATGAGTCCTGTTAGCACTTTAAAAACTCCTCAGGGATAATTGGGCTGGAATAAGGTTATCCTAGAAGGAGCGAAATCCACACTGAACCTGATATTCATCACCAAAGTGTTAATGTGGCTTCTACTCGCAGCCAGCATCAGGAGGGAGACACTTCTGCTACGTGTAGCTGGCATAAATGTTGAGCATGTGTAGCTAATAATAAGGTATTATTTATCACCTTTATTTAAAAGGAACAATTAATATAACTTGAAACTAAGTTAGCCTGATTTGTCATGCAGGTAAATCCTTACGTTTTATCAACTGTGCAGTCATTTCTTTCCTGGATATTCTCGTCATCACTCTTCTCCGATTAATGCAGTTCAGTTGGACTTTCTCATCGCAGCCAAACATTGTTGGAGCTGATCACCTAAAATAACGTTGGAGCTTCTTTGCAGTACAAAGCTGTGTTGCTGGTCTGCTCTCCTGTCACACCTGGTCAGGATTAGCTGATCATCACGTGCTTCAAATCAACTAATTAACTCCCACCATGTTTTAAACACACTTCTTTTTTTTAATGATGTCATGCTCTGATTTTTTTTTTTACTTGACTGAATGATCTGAATGTAGATGACTCTCAGGATATATTGCATTTTGTTTAATTGAATCTGATCAGCTATCTTGACCTCTCATCCCTTGTATATACGGGTACATCTCAAACTATTAGAATCTTACATAAAAGTGCAGAAGTGCTTTTGCCAGTCATCTCAGAAAGTGACACTCACATATTATGCAGAATCATTACAAACAGAGCGATTTATTCCAAGCCTTTGTTTCTTGTCATTTTGATGACAATGGCTCACAGATAATGAAAACCCAAAATTCAGTGTTTCAGAAAATTAGAATACTGTGTTATTAGCTCGACGCGCACCACATTCACGCTGCTTCTTTCCTTCGAGCTGCACGACACAATGCCTCACCCCCCTGCACACCTCCAGCAACTTACCACCACACCTACTGGCAGGATTATCTCATTTTCTGAGGGAAAGCCCTGCCTTTGAGAAGTAAAACTGTTATCAGGTCTCCACTGTCACAGATGAAATGCAGCTATAGGGTTGAATTTATAGGACTAGCACTGACTAATTATATTTCTTAAATATAACCTATATTATTTGATAAGAACAATAGCAAACAATTTAAATTGGGTGTATTTCTGGTGTTCCTCTACATTCAGAAATAAAATAAAATCCACTGGACTTGGATATGCTGGTTCCTTTAAAAAATACAATTTTGTGCAATGAATCAATTATGGCTGGATGACTAGACCACTTAAATATGAAAGTTTCAGTCAGTACTGCTCTGAGGATTTCCAAAAGCTCCTCCATCTTTCCTTTGAGAACAGAAGCCATTATGGCTGTGTAACTCTGAAAGCATAGAAAGCAACCTTATGGTTGCGTACTGTTTGAAATAAGGGTCATTAAGTTCACCTCTCGCTGACATTGTCAGACACTTTCTTCTGTTTGCATAACTTGTTTCACCTAACCTGAAAACAAGAGAAGAGATGGGCCCCGAAGGATCAGCCTGGGAACTTAAGTGGTTCAGAAAGTTGAATGTGAAATCCCTAAAGCAAACTACACCAGCCCGCTGCTGCGGTTATGCAGCTCTTATGCAACTGACACAGTTTTCTGAGGTGAAATCAAGCCTGTGCAGAAATAACCCGCATTTGCATACTCCAGCCGAGCGATGTCTGAGAATTTGGACGGGTTTTCATGCTGGATCTCAGGAGTTGGGATCCAGCGAAACCAAACACATGACGTGCGCTGGATGTAAGCCGGAGTCACACAGTCGCGCAGTCCTCATTTCTGCACCCCTTAAAATAGTACAAGGTGTTTCATTCATGCAAAAGGAAACACAACATGCTTAGTCACTATTATCCAAGAAGCCCATAAGACTGAAGCTGTTCACCTATTGGCTTTCCATGCAAATATTTCTAGATACGATGTAACCCTGTTTTGTTGGATACAAAAATGTGTCACAATATTGTGTAAATAATCAGTGTTGACTGATGAAATTATCAAGTCTTTTTTTGGAGCCCTGAGAAAATGTACATGTTTTATCCAACAGTTTTTTGAGGAGTTTGCTTTTTTTAAGCCATGTAGTAAAGCAGATCTGACAAGAACACTTCTAATATTAAAAGACAAAGAGGCTAATTATAAATGTTGCTGTTAGATAGGGTGAATACTAATAGTCATGATTGTTGCTCAGTAAAACTGGGCATTTTAATTGGGAACCAGAGAAAAAAAGAATAGAGGTTCATATTTGAAATTTAGGTTGATATCTGGGTCAGTGATAACTATCATGGAAAATGCTACTCTTTCATTTGAGCTTATCTTGTCCCTACTCAGATCAGAAACACTAGTTGTTTCTGGTCTGGTTTCCAGGCCAGATTTGATTTGTAACTAGGAAAAAAATATATATATTTTTACCAATTCACATCAGATTTTCTTTTAAAATGTAACCCAAAATGTCAGCTAAAATATGCTTGATTTGAATCTTCTAAGTAGCATCAGTAGTGTTTTATTTGGGGTTTTGCTCCTATACTCAGAGGAATAATAATATTCAAACAATGACATAAAACCAAAGATTTCCATGAGGTCAGTCTGGAAAGCCTTTCATTTCCCTTTTGTTCTTCAACTATTTATACAGTGGTGCAATGTTTGATTCTTGTAATTTATTTTAGCTACTTACAATTGCCAGTAGTTTCTATCACTTCTATTCATTTTGGGGAAACATTGCATAAATGTGGAAAAATATTTAATAGTTTCATTTTCAGAACATGAAGCCTAATTGTCTACAATTCATTTAACTCTGAAAGTATGCCATGTTACATTAAAATAGGTGAAATTGTTTCTCTCTTTTTTTCAAGAAGATGGAGCCTATTCTAACATTAAGTTCTCACGGAACAATGGAAAAGGTCTGATACCTGCTAATATACTGTATTTACAGAAAGTTAAAGGGTGCCTGAGATTATTTCTCAGCTCAGACACATTCAGTGGAAATTATTTAATTAGCTGTAACTTTTGACAATCTGATGCCATGCCCATGAATGCTTTAGTCAACCTGTGGTGTGTGAAATTAATATGTTTTTGGGCCCACAAGCTACAAGATGTCCTCATGCAGCCGCAAAGTCTGCTTGTATCATGGATACTTATTTATGACTTATTTGAAAAGTTGTTCAGTCAATACCTTGTGTAAAAGTCTAAAAATGCATCCTTAATAATGTTTTTTTCTTTACATAAACTAACTACAGCGTTGCATACATAAAAGGTTTTGCACTTTATGTCACTTTCACAGTTTCCTGGTTGTACAGTCCCAAGACAGAATGACCAAAGTTTTGACATCTAAAATTTAACTGATTGACACTGAAACCGCTGTCTTTCCTGACATATATAATCATCAGCTCACACTGCAACTGCAACACACTGAGTAAGGCAGTTCTTTAGGAAAAGGAAATTGCTTTATAAGTTATGGGAGTCTAGGTGCTTTATAGGTTTCAGTAACCAAACTGGAACTCCATGTTCTCTGAATTCTGAGCGCTAAATCGACGCGATCTACGGTCTCAGTTCCTTCCTTCTGGGAAAAAAGCTTCTTTAAACTAAAAATTTAGTCAGTGTCTCCAGCCTTTTAGCTGACCTTAAACCAAACTTTACTTTGGACATTGAGCAGAACATTCACACACTCAGCATGGGGTTTATGATTTCCAGATCCTGTCATCCAGTGTCTGATTTATGTTTTCAGAAAGAGATTTTTTTTTGTACAGTTGTACAAAGAACTCTTAGAGTTCCCATCAATGTTCTTTATGTTTTTTTGAATGTCTGGTTTAGCTTCACTGCTGCACTAAAAATGTTAGCAGTTCGTTCAGGCACAAAAGCTGCAAAATGCACCTCAGTATCAACCAAAGTTTTCATGTGTTTATCAGACAGTCATTTTAAGAATTTTATTACATTTCATGAAAATCACTGCTTTTTTTGCTTTTTTTTTTTTTTTCGTTTTGATGATCTCTCTTCTTCTCATCTTTGTGTTCTGTTTCCTCCAAGTCTCGATTTTTGCTCTCCGTTCACGTCAGATCCTGGTTTTCTAATTACCACATCTGCAATGAATCAGTTGTTTCCTCACCAAGGATCTTCTGTCCCAGGTTTCTAATTCCTTCCTGGCAAATCTTTGAATTTGCACAAAGCAAACATGAGCTCTAACATCTGGAAATAGATTCAAATGACAATATATATATATATTTAAGGCTAAAAGTAAATACTTCATGTAGCCCCTATATTAGGTACACCTTTTAAGGTAGCTAGTGACAGACAGACAGGCTGGCATGAGTGCTTCAGAAACAACTGATCTAATAGGAGTTTCACACTCAACCCTCTCCTGGGTTGACAGCGCGAGTTTCCATTGAGTGGCAGTTGTGAGGATAAAAACGTCTTCTTGACTTGGCGGTCAGGGGGATCAAAATGACAGAAAGGCAACAGTAGCTCAAGTATTCACTTGTTTCAACCAACGTATCAGGAATACTATCTCTAAATGTACAATACATCACAACTATGGCCCAATTTTGAACCAGATGGGTTTCAACACCAGAAGATAACACTGGCTGCCTCCCCTGCCGGCTAAGAACAGAAAACCAAGGCAACAAATAACAGACTCAACAGCATCTCTTGAAACAATTTAGGAAAATTGTGCCTGATTGTTGTGTCATAATCTGGCATAAACAGCATCCAAACACTGACCTATGCTGTCTTGTTGGAACTGTTCAGGTTTGGGATTAATGAAATATAAATTGAATTGTCACCCGTTAGGCCCGTTGGTTTCAAATGAGCATTATTTTGATGTCGCGGCCCACACTGAGTTCTGCTGGTGTCCATGTCCAAACTGGCTCTTGTTCATGGAAATGCATTTACTGTGCAATGGCCTCCACAGTCACCAGATCTCATCCAACAGAAGACGTTTGGAAAGTAGCAGAACTAGAAATCTGCATCATGAGTGTGCAGCTGACAAATCTGCAGCAAATGCGTTATGCCATCATGTCAATATAGACCATTATCTTATGATGCTTAGCCTCCATTTATTGTATTTACAACAAGCTCTTTCTTTTGAAAACCCAGAACTGAAGAAGAAAGGTTTACCCCTGACATTTAGCCACAGGTCTCATATGACTGTACTGCTTCTGGCAGCCTTTAGATTCTGCATCAAAACATGATAAATCAATATCATTCACAATAGGTCACCCACTCCACATGCATTATGTTGTTCCTGATCCCAAATATATATATATATATATATATATATATATATATATATATATATATATATATATATATATATGTGTGTGTATTTTTGTTGTTGTTTTTATCAAAGTTTTATATAAGCGTATAAAATATGTAACAGCCTTTCTGTGGTCAGCACACATGTCATTTTGGGTTAGCCAAAGGGGAACAAGTCCAGCAGTGGAGCGTGTCTGTGGACTAGATTTTCCAAACAAGACAACCAACGGACACACAGTTGGATTCAGGACACAAACAGACGTGGCATTTACAAAAGGGAAAAAATGCCCTTTGAGTATGCAAACCTGTGGCATTTAAAAGACAGCTTCATGACATCTCTGTGCATGCTAGGTCTTTTATGATTATCAGAAGTACTTTAATGAGAAATTTAAAATCGGACACGGATTTTCTCCGAGTTGCAAAACATCATCATTGCTGTCTCTCTGGGGAAAAAAAACTAAAACATGAAAGGGCGTGCAAAGCATCTGCAAATCCTGTGGGTCTAAATGTGTCTGGAACAGAAGGCAGGAGACAGAATAGTGCCTTAAGCAGCACATTTTGTTTTACCACCAACTCTTTCACAGTATATGCTGATAGACCACAGGGACCTATTTATGTGTGCTCATACCTATAATCCAGAATGGCAATTGAAAGTTAAGTTACAAAGTGGAGCGAGTTGCACACGATGAATCTATTTTATTGGCACTGACATCACCCAACATTAGTGGTATTCCTCTCGGTTTTGCATGGGCTGCCAGCACTGAATTGAATTATTTTATGGTACACACTGTGTGCATTAACAACTGCTGTATCCATTTAAGGTACTTTGGTATGTGTTTTGTGTATAAATTACATACCTCTTTTGCAGCAAATCATTAATAATTAGAAAAGACCCTAACGTTGGTACCAATTAGCAAATTAGGATGGTGAAAGTGGAATTTTCTCAGAAAATGTTAGGATACATCGTCTAACGATCAGGACCACTCTTCAAGATTTGGACATTACACTAGATAACCAGAAGCTAAATTTATACTTATTTGTATAAATGTAACAAAATTGATGCTATTTCTTCAGAGGTCCTCTGTAAAGCTGGCAAGTCGGCAACATTCAGGTTTACTGCTCTCAGTTTCAAAAATTTTACTGCAAACATTGATTCAGCATAGTTGAATATTGGTGATATGAATAAGTCTTTAAATATTTATAAACTATGAGTACCCTTTTCGGTAATTTGTTTTTGTAAAGGACAGCTTAGCTGTTGAGAGCTGACTTTTATATTTATAGAAATTTTTGCTTGGAGCAATTTATGGACACTGACGCGAGTGGTGAAACTGAACAGAGTCTAAACAATGTTGTAAAATCAAAATTGCATTGAAATTGCATTGAAACCCATTTATGTTTGAAAAATCTGCCAACTCAGCCAACAGGATTACAGGAAGAAGATTGAAACTGACGCATTAAGCTCTTGAACCAGCATACTGGGTAAGTTAGAGACAGGATAAGAAAAGTGATGCAGCTCTGCAACACAACCATGTCTTTACACCACCATGGCCACTTCTAACGCCGCTTCTGTCAGAGGTTTCTTCCTGTTTAAACTGAGTTTTTTCCTTTCCAACATTTCCTTGTGGTTGGTCAGAAGAGACTTTGAAAGTGAAAATTTAACGCAAGCTGCTGGTTTCCTGTTCTACATTTTTATTACTAATTGAATTTGTTTTGTCAACTGAGCCAGAAATTATTGTAATTGGATAAAATAAACAGTGAATACAATCATATTATAATCTGGTTGTTTTTGGAAGGACTGGAACTTTGAACTGAACTAATTTGGACTTAGACTTGGATATTAGTCGAACCTGTTTATCTTGTTAAAGTACACTGAGATATTTGTCGTGACCTGGCTCTGTATGGACAATCTAAACTAAACTGATTTCCTCAAGTTTGTATCTATTTGAGTCATCTAAAACACTGAAATACCTTCATTATTTTAAAGACTACATCTGCCAACAATACACATGCTCAAGCATTTTTTTAAAGCAGCAGCGGACCCTGTTCAGAGATTGCCTCCCCTTCTGTTTCCCTTGGTTAATTTGGATCTGCCTGTGAAAGTGATGGAAGGAGCTGCTATATACAGTTACTGCCAAATTTCAAGATAGAATACAGCAGCCAGATTTCTGAAAGTCCTCATGGACTGATTTTCCTGCGATGAATGATGGTACATGGCCTGTACTTGTATGGCGCTTTATCGATCGCGAAGTGCTTTACACTACATTTAGTCATTCACACATTCACACACTGACAGTCATAAGCTACATTGTAGCCACAGCTTCCCTGGGACACACTGACAGAAGCGAGGCTGCCATACATCGGCGCCACACCGGGCCCTCTGACAACCGCCAGCAGGCAATGTGGGAGAAGTGTCTTACCCAAGGACACGACGACTGAGACGATCAGAGCGGGGTTTCGAACCAGGAATCAGCCAGTTACTGTAATTCAATTCAACTTCATTTAGCGCCAATTCACAACACGCATCATCTCAAGGCACTTTACAAAGTTCAGTTCAATTCAATGTTATTTATATAGCGCTAATTAATGGTATATTTTATCTCAAGGCACTTTACAAATTCAAATCCAATCAGATTATACAGATTGGTCAAAAAGTTTCCTCTCTAAGGAAACCCAGTAGGTTGTATCAAGTCTTGACAAACAGCATTCACTCCTCCTGAAAGAGCGTAGAGCCACAGTGGACAGTCGTCTGCATTGTTGATGGCTTTGCAGCAATCCCTCATACTGAGCAAGCATGAAGCGACAGTGGAGAGGAAAACTCCCCTTTAACGGGAAGGAAAACCTCCAGCAGAACCGGGCTCAGTGTGAACGCTCATCTGCCTCGACCCACTGGGGCTTACAGAAGACAGAGCAGACCCACAGAAGCACACATTTATCCAGGCATCAATGTGTACACCCCAACTCCAGTGCCACGGTCATCCCATGATGAAAACTTAAAAAAAAAATACAAAAATTCTGTTTTTAAAATACTACTACTGCAGTTTTTTTTTCTTCATAATAAAAAATATCGTACAGTTATTAAAAACAACTTGTGAATTTTGGACACCGGCGCTTAAATACTAATATAGGTCATTACTATATAAAGCTGATTATTATGGACAAAATATGGTTGGATGGTGCAGTTTGTTTTGTAATGCAATCTGTCTTAAGATTCTGAACAGGCGTTACGTTCAAAACCCCTATATGTCCTTTTTTCTGTCCTTTAACGCAGAAGTTCAGACGTTTGGGTTGTTAGAAGTGACGCATCGTTCAGTCTTCTGACACCTTGGTCAGAAGGCGTCAAGGAAAAAGCCCCACGGGATAATTCGCACATTACAGCCAACAGGTTTCTTTATCAGTTTTTTTTTTTTAAGGTGTGCATGTGTGAAACAAGCTTCAAAGTCATTTAACTGTTCCTCATCACAGGAACCCATGCAATAAAAAAAAAATCTTATCCAGCTTCCACACATTCACATTAGCCAGGTCTAACAATCATCAAACACATTCATATTTGTTCATTTCATCAGTTTGAATCCAGTCCAAGATTCAGACTCACCCACAATGAAGCTGAGAAAACCTGCTGTGATGAAATCAGGTGTGAGTCAAATCATTTGAGTGATGAGCAGTACAGACAGGTGTCCATTACTCCGTTCTGAAGAAAAAACTCAGTTGTGTGCCCCGTTGCCTCTGAGGCACCAAGCAGCACCTTCCAGCTCCAGAGCATCTAAGCTTCTGTCCGATGTCTAGATCAAAGCGGCGCTGCTCTCCTCCTGCTTGCATAACAATACTCTAGACAGATCCCATGCTGCAGTTGCTGAAAGTGGATCAGACCACTTTAGCCACAAGGCACGCTCTCTGCCTTGCAAATGGACCTGGCGTCGTTCCAGTCCACTTCCCCCCTGAACCAAAGTAACAAGCTAAAACTGGACCGAATACCTGGTGAAATACTCAAACTGTCTTCTGCTCAGATGATTATTTTTTTCCCCCCCATCCTAGCCTCTTTACAACCCCCCGACTGAAGCACTGCTGGTTTTGCGTGTGCATCTTTTCTGTCCTGAGTCACTGCCAGAGCCAGTGAGCCGGACTAATTTGAATTGTCACTGCATATTTGTAGCTGGCTGCCTACGGGCTGCAGGCTGCCTCAAATCAAACCTCGGTGAGAATCTGGGCCAAACGGGAGCCGATTCAGAGGTGTCGGTTCAGGAATAAAAAAAGAGTGACAGGGACAATGACGTGTCGGATTCCCACTCTCTTTCTTTGGCTCTTCAAAGTAGGGATTACATCCTGCCACTAGGAGAACCCCCCCCCCCCCCCCCATGTGACTGCTGTGGGTAAACATTGTAAAATCACCCAACTTGGAAGGCAGATTAAAGCAAGGACAACTGCAGGAGTAAATTTAGTGTCTGCCCTGAGCCACAAAACGACATATGCACTTGTGAAGACGGAAGCCGACGGGTGGTTTTTGCTGCCGTGACGTGATGTGGTTGAAGCTCAGTCGAGGAAATTTGCTTGCACTCGAAGTTAAATCGCCTTGCAGGATGAATAAAGTCTATGGAGATGGCGGCGTAGCAATTTGAAAATAATCACTCCACTTCTGACTGGAGATAAGAGGATTACAGACAAGAATGTGCAAACGACCCTCAGAAAAGGGAGAATTATCTACACACCTTTTTAGGTACTTTCGGTTTGACCTTGACAAAGAAAATCTTGCCTTTATCATGAGATCAATCACGCTGGCCTCAGCTAAATCCCTGCCTAATTAAAGGTGCCTACTTAAGCAATTAGCGGGTCTACAGGAAGGTACAAACTGAGCAAGTGAGCTGATGAGAAAATCTCCAATGCTTCACTTTTCTTTCTCTCTCTGCACGCTGTTTTTTTTTCCTGCTTCAGTGCTCGCATGTTCTGCTTTGGGCAGTGACCCTTGTCACCCTTTGCATCAATGCCACGAGTAACACACACCAAATCCAGAGAGCTGCAGAAATCAGGATACAGGGTGTGTCCCAGAAGCCAAGGAAACCTTCTTTTAGCCCACGTCTGACCTCTGCTGGCCAATGTGCGGAACTGCACGCCTGTTCATGACTGGTCAGCAGAGGAGGAGTCAAGCAGAGCAGACCGGATCCAGCAAACATTAAAGGGTCATTCACTGCAAACATCCCTACCCTGGAGACATTCATCTCGTTTGCTTAAATGAAGATTAATGCAAACGTCGTTTATGACTGAATTTGATATTTTACAGTCGTCCACCCTAATGGCATTAGACATGTGACACCATCAGCTTGTATATGTTGGCTGACTTTTCTAGGCGCTAAGAAGGCACGCATGTCTCCTCTGTTGTACTATGTCGTCGGAGAAAGAGAAGAACAGATTTGTGAAGGCAGATTTTGACTTTAAAGATACACAGTTCTAGTTTAGTGTCACAGATGTGAACGTCCCCCCCAAAAACATTCAGCTAAATCGGACATAATATTAGCAAAATCAGATATAATATTAGCATTTTAAAGAAAATGATACACGTTATTTATATTTACCTTGGTGAACACACAAGCTACAGTAGAAAATTAAGCATGAGCCACTCAGCCAAACACATTCATGCTCACAGCATGCAGTCATCTTACCTCTTCCTGCTCCTCCTTCTAACCTGGTGACTTGGCAACGCTTTAGTGCAAAGTGCTTCCAGAAGAAGAATCATTAGTAGAGCGCCGCTGTCTTAAAGTCAGGACAAATGCTGCAAACAAAAAACAGCTGAACTTCTCCGTGAAACTCCACGGATCAACCATCGCTCCTCGTGGATTGATGGACCAAAGCACAGCCCCGTGCCTGCCTCCTCTCTTCCTTTGCCTCCAATCCTCTCTCTTTCCAGCGGATTATTCAGCTCAGTCTCTCCGGGTCTGGCTCTCTGCTCCACGCGTTTCTCTCTTTGTCGTGAGGGCAATCACATGCGTGCATACCACAACAAGGCTAGGCGGATCTCCACAGAGCACACAGACAGAGGGCTAGTGTTGGCCATCGCCGGCTATAAATAGGCTTCTTGAGTTCATCATTGTCTCTTCCGATGATGGTGAAGAGCCTGGAGGGCTGGGAGAGGGAGGAAGACAGACCAAACAGCATCCTTCTCTGCCAGCTATGCTGCCGTTTGGCTTCACCTTTCCTCGTCCTCCCTTCGTTGGGGAGATAAGGCGTGCACTTCAGAAATGCATTATCGCTCTAACTGAATAATGAAGCGAAATGGGGAAAGTAATCGATGATCCAAGAGACAGGCCCTCTGCGTTTTCTTTGGAATAATGGCGGGCGATAACATTATGAAGGGTCACATGGTCAATTTCTCCACCAAGGAGGGACGGATTGTGAATGTCTTCTTCTACGGTTGTTGAATGTCACAGGGCAAAAGATCACCAGCAAACTGTCCACCATGCTTTGGACGTAAATAGCTTAAACTCTGTTTCCCCATATGCTGTGTCCGCATGAACATTTTCATCACTTAGCAGAATTGACTTTGTATCTCTTAGACTGGAAAGAAAACATGTCTTCATGATATTCATAGATATGTTGGTAGAAAAAGAAACATGACTAGTAACATCCATATTGCATTTCGTTAATGACTGCAGATGTTGCTTTTGAGGATTAGAATGCAAAATGTTTTAGATTATGGTTGATGACAGCTTGTGTGGCAACAGTAAAAAAAATAGTGTCTTGTAATTACTGATTTCTTACCTTTCAGCAGCTGTTGACATAAGATTTCTTTAGACGACGTTTTATTTAGTAATTTGCTTGAAAAAAAAGAAACCCCTTTACAGAAAGGGGAAGTATTCTTCAAAGTCATAGTATCTTCATTTGTCTTGCTAGGGAGAAATTTACTTTGGACAGAGGGGTTCACTGCGCCCCCATACATTGCATCCATCCATAACTTAGCATACATAAATAAATGAATAAATAAAACAATTCCTTACAAAAAAAAAACCCTGTTGGTTAAAATATATCACTCGCAAAAAACACTTTAAACAGTGCCACAGTTAGTTTCCTCCTGGATGAAAGATAACCCATGCTGCCCTCCTGTCCGCCTACCTACTCAGACACATGACCTCATAACTAAAGCGATTAATGGAGATTTAATTACCTGTGTGACTTTTCAGGTTCTCTGGCTGGCTGGCTGTCTGATGATGGGATGAATAAATGTTTTACTGGTTGTTTACAAAGGAAAACTCTGCACCTGCTTCCTGAGTTCAGTGATGTATATATTCAGAGTGCTGAACATGAAAAATGTCTGATGTTAGCCTGTTTGAAGAGGTCTTGGGAGTGTGAGGACCCGTTGTATCCATGATCTTTCCTGCCTTCTTGAACAATCTTAAAATCTGGGCTCCAACAAGTGTTTATCTGTCCTTTCTCCATTTCTCTTACTCTGTCCTTGTTATTCCTCTTCCCATCTTCCGTTGTCAAGTTTGGCATAATTTTGTGCAAAATAATTTTACTGGAACAAAATATATCATCAAGGAAGGATTTATGGTTATAAAACCTCTGTTGTTAAAGTAAATCTGTTTGGCATAACTAACCCAGCTGGACGTAACAAGGGAGGAAAAAAATAAATACATGCCTGGTGAGGTGCGTTGTTGTAGAACAACAAATTAAGGAGTACATTTACAAACAGGTGTTCTGAAAGAAGAAATACTGCACACAGAAAAAACACAAACAACTCTCTCCAAAAGCAAGAATTTATGAGACACATAATTCAGCTTCCAGGTAAAATATTTTATTCCAGGACCTATTTAACTAGACTAGTGACAGTTAACCAAAATACCAAGCAAAACTGAAACCAATAATTGATAAACGGATGCATAGAAATCCCCCCTCAGAGTGAATATGTATGTAAATAATATTTTAAGGAATTAGGATTATGGTCAAATTAGCCTTGAAAGGACAACAATGCTGTGTATCAAGCAACCAGCTCACAATGGTAAGCAGAGGAGAAAGTAAAAGTGTAAATAAATTCATGTTTTAAAAATAATCAAAGATCAATAAAATTTTGGAAAATTGATTCTTAATGTCGTCAATTTCCCTGAGCTATCTTTGTAGTTATGCTGCTATAGGCTTAGGCTGCTGGAGGACATCAGGGTCAATTTCTCTCACTCTGCTGAGTTCTCCTACTGTTCTCCAATTTGCATTGTTTGTTGTTTACAATGTTTAACTTTTTGTTTTCTGTCTTTTTTCTCTTCATCGTAGGTACACCTACGATCATCTGGTATTACCATATAACGTAGAAAGGATTCCTGGATCAATGTGAGCTTCTGAGCTTTCTGTGTCTCTGCTCTGTCTTCTCTAAGCCCCAGTGGGTCGAGGCAGATGAGCGTTCACACTGAGCCTGGTTCTGGTTCTGCTGGAGGTTCTCCTCCCTGTTAAAGGCGAGTTTTCCTCTCCACTGTCGCTTCATGCATGCTCAGTATGAGGGATTGTTTCAAAGCCATCAACAATGCAGACAACTGTCCACTGTGGCTCTACGCTCTTTCAGGAGGAGTGAATGCTGCTTGGAGAGACTTGATACAACCTGCTGGGTTTCCTTAGAGAGGAAACTTTCTGACCAATCTGTATGATTTGATTAAGTTTGACTTTATAAAGTGCCTTGAGATGTTGTGTGCTGTGAATTGGTGCTATATGCATAAAAATTAATTGAATTTAAATTTAATTGAATTTAGTAGGAAGGAAGTGATGAACTACAAAAATGATGGCTTAAACCAGATAAATAATTTGTCTATCTTGACAACAGGAGTGATGATGTCACACACGTAATTGGCAGCTCAGCTAACGGAAAAGAAATAATTTAGCTGCAGCGTTGCTTAGCAACCCCTAAAGTCCCACATGTACCTAAAATATCAATGAATATGTGAGCGATGCACATACAGCACCAGCTATGTAGTAAACACAGGAGAACAGATGATGGCCACCATCTATAGCATTTGCAGAGCTTTTAGCTTTAGCATCAGGGATAAGTTAGACACAATGCAGCACATATTTAAGTACTATGTGGACATATTTTATTGAGAGGAATTGAAGGACAAACACTGGCAGAACAAGTTAAAATTACTGGACTATCAGTGCTCATTGTGATAAAGTTTGAATCACAGAATCACCGACTTGCTCTGGGCCCGCTCCGCTCCAACACGATTTAAGCATCAAAGCAAACTTAAAACAAAAAGACATTAATAACATTTAAATCATGTTATGCCAAAATATTTTTTTTTTCCGCTCAGACACAGCCTGTTACATTGCTCTCATTCTGTTGAACAGAGGAGGACAGCCGAAGGCCAGTAACTCACATGGCGGTCCGATAAACAAAGACGCGGCGGCTGCTCTCGGTCCAGCGTCAGGGGGAATCATCTGGTCCCCGCAGACAGTTTGCTGAGCTGCCGTCTCAATGCCATCATCCTCACGCAGTAAAGACAAAATTCTTTGTTGGAGACAAAGGCTCTTCTTGGGTAATCTATTAATCTTTCATATTGTTTCCTGCAGGAGCTCAGGACCAGCCAAGTTTGGTTGGATAGTCTTATTATCCGCCGTCACTGGGTGCCGTCACCGCAGGCCATTCTTTTTTTGGATCCAAGGTTACTTCGAAGATGCAGGCTTTTACTCAGCCAGTAAGATCAAGCCACCAAGCCCATGTGCCCCCATGCAGTCTTGTTGAGTTGTGGGAAAAGAGGAATAATAATAATAATAATAATAATAATAATAATAATAATAATAATAAATAAGCTGTCCATCAGCATGGTAAGTACGATGTATTCTGGGATTCAGGTTCACGGTTTTCAGGATCTATATTAAGCAATAAGTCCTAAGAATTACACATAAAATCTGCTCCGATGAAGCAGAGATGACCTAGTAATGCGGTTGTTTTATGAAACACAGAGCCTAGCAGAGAGAATATGTTCATCAGTTCGCTTTTTAGATCAGTATAAAGTTCTGACTTCTAGAATATTATGTGGCTTTGTACACTCTTTGCTGGTTTCCATTGAATGCTATTAACCCAGCAGGTCTTTAGGATCAAGCAGTAGAGTTGCTTTGTAAATTGTTTTGGCTGAACAGTTTAATTTAAAAGCTCCCCTGTGCCTTTGATTCATTTGTCCATGGCATTGTCATTTCCTTTGTTGCATTACAACAGCAAATTGCTCATTTATTTCTACTTTTTACATTCATGGTGCGATATTTTAAAATAAATCTTTCACAGATAAAAGGTTACGTTGATTAATTTCTTGCCCACCTGCAGGCTTATAATGAATATTCATGTTTTATCTACTACTGTCAGAGGTGGGAAGTAACTGGTTGCATTTACTTGAGTAACTTTTTGCACAAAATGTACTTTTGGAAGTAGTTTTATTGCGCTGTACGTTTTACTTTTACTTGAGTCACATTATTACTCCATTATTGTTACCCTTACTTAAGTAAATGTTCTGGCTACTCTACCTGCTGCGAGTAACTTCATGAATAAAGAACATTTGTCTTAACCAGAAATACACCAGAGACAAAAACCCAGAGTTTATGTTAAAGTGAGACTTCTAATTTGTACACAAGCTTTGTTATTTTACTGTTACTTTCTGCCTGCTGAGCTCATTGAGCCATTTGGAGGTAAGATGACCGTACAGTAAACAGTAGATAGTGTCACTGGAAGTACTTTCTAACATATTGTATATATACGTTAACTGCTGTAAGTGTTGCTTTAATGGCCAACGTTGAAAAAGATTATTTAGAAGAGTTTCTTCTGCCTGAATTTGTCATTTTGTAATTATATTATTCTTTGTATATTTGTTAGTTTTTGTCTTTAAAATACCAGATTTTGTCCATGACCTTGTATTCTTGTCTGTTCGGTAACATAATTTTTTAAATATTAAATCATCAGCTGTTATGATTAGTCACTGAGTAGTTGAGTAGCCTTCTTACTGAAAACTTATTTTACTCTTACTTGAGTAGTTTCTTGGCTGACTACTTTTCACTTTTACTTGAGTAAAAATACGTTGAAGTAGTGCTACTCTTACTTGAGTACAATCTCTGGCTACTGTAACGTTTATTCCTGTAGGCTTTCTGCCTGCAATTTCAATGACTTAATCCAAGAAGAATCACAGAGGGAGTGAAACTCCTTCATCTCCTTCCTGCCCTCCTCAGACTACACTCACTGTCTTCCACCTCCTTTTTCCTCCCTCCTCCTCTCGCTCTGTGCCTCTCTGTCCCGACTCCTCCCTTATTTTAGGCTGATGTCCACAGCCGCGCTCATCTATTCCTCATCAAACCAAATATCTGTTCTCAGCTCGGTTGTCTAACAGTTCCAGGAAGAAAAAAAAAAAAGCCAGTAGCAGTCAACGTTTTACTTCAGGACAGGTAAGTCTGGAGTTGAATAGCTGTTGAATAATCAATGAATGGCTTTCAGTAAGGACGTGTTTCATACATTTTCTTCTATTTAAACGTGCAGCTTCCTGTACTTAGAAATAAGTACATATATAATTAGGGCAATTTTTAATGTTAGAGTTAAATTATGCATGTTCCAAACTTTGCTCAGGGAGTTTCATGTTTTTTTCAGATGGCTTTTGGAGAGAAATGTCTGTTTGTACACTAACTACACACTGATGCTGTTCTAATATTTCAGAATGTAATTGTCAATGAAAAAAAAAAAAAAAAAAGAGGAGGAAACCCAAACATCTATGTATGTATGTATGCAGAGTCTGACAGCTTATCCAGGCGGTTTCAGTGATATCTGTGTCATGCTAAGAGCTTCTTTGCATTTTACAATACTTTCTGAACAGCTCCTCAGATATCCACTGCTGCCAGCAGGCTGAAGCAGCGGGGAGGGAAAGAAACCAATACATCAGAGCAAACTGACGCTTGTCCTTTTATAGTTATTGTTGTATCAAGCCCAGAGTGTTCTGTCTGAACATCAGATACACAGTGAGCGGGGAATGTACACAAGCCGGTGTCCTGTGCTTGCAGAATGCCTTTTGGAGGAGGAAACAAGTGCGGCTGCTGCCAGAAAACTGTCTTCTTCGCCGAGGAAGTGCAGTGTGAAGGGAAGAGCTGGCATAAATCCTGTTTTCTTTGCAGTGAGTACTTAAAATTCACCAGTAATCTGCTTAGAATTTCTTTACACTGCCTTCACTCATACCAAATTCCCTGCTGGAATGCAGGGAATTTGGTATGCGCGTGGAGAAGAGAGCATCCACAGGTTTCCACTCAAGCATCTCAGACCTTATTTGGATCTAGAGTAAACGTAACAAAAGGTTTGGTCGTCCTTATATGGAGCGAAAGGTTAAACAGCGCATATCTCATCTGAATGGGCGGAAAGCTGTGTCGTCATATCATTTTGTTCCTTTAAGCGTCGCACAAAAATAGGGTTCAGATAGTTTTGATCACGGTAATTTGTTTTTGAAATGCACTTTTCAGAAGATGCTTTATCATAAATGCCTGACGATAACTGGAGAGTTATAAATACAAGTTGTTGTTTTTTTCTTATTATCACCATTGTCAGTGGTCTGCAAGAAGAACTTGGACAGCACGACGGTGGCCGTGCATGGAGACGAGATCTACTGCAAGTCGTGCTATGGCAAGAAGTATGGGCCAAAAGGCTACGGCTTTGGAGGCGGAGCCGGCACCCTGAGCATGGACACGGGTGAAGGACTCGGAATCAAGCCTGAAGTGTAAGCAAAATACGATTTCCTTTAACCATTTAAACCTTTGAGTGGAATGTAGAACTCCATAAGCACGACAGGTTCCCGTTACCTCAAAATGAAGGAGGAATTAGGTTTACAGGAAATGCTGTATAGTTGATCACAAAAAAAAAAATTGCGAATGAATATTTTGAGCCTCTTTAGATTGTTCCACCTCCTCCCTGGATATTTATATCAAATAAACAAAAGTCTTTCTCCTGATAGACAAGCTCCTCATAAACCTACGAATAATCCCAACGCTTCCAAGTTCGCCCAGAAAGCAGCGGGATCAGAAGTGTGTCCACGATGTGGGAAAACCGTGTATGCAGCGGAAAAGGTCATTGGGGGAGGCAATGTGAGAGAAGTCTTAAATATTACCTCAATGTTTGATTTTTTCAAAACATGAGCAAATGTGAAAGATAACTCACTGTCACATTTTTCTTTCTTTCTTTGTGCTTTTGTTTTATTAGTCATGGCATAAGGGCTGCTTTCGCTGTGCCAAGTGTGGTAAAGGCCTGGAGTCCACAACCCTTGCTGACAGGGATGGAGAGATCTACTGTAAAGGTTTGTCTACCAGAGCTGGAAGTGAAACAGTTATTTGATTGGTTGCCAGGTGGAAAATCATCTATTTTTAGGTTAAGATAAAAAAATACCCAACGGTTACTGACAACTTTATCAACCATTTAAAGTCACTTGACTTTAAATGATTATTACTTAACAATTGTCAGAAAATTCTGATATTTCCCAGTCAAACAGCTATATTGGGCTTTTGCAGCCATTTAACTGTAACTAAAAGGATTTGGGATGTCTTATAAAATGGGCTGCATGGTGGCACACTTGGTAGCAGTGCTGCTACCTGGGTCACCTCCTATGACTGATTGAGATAAGCACCAGAAAAAACAGTACCATTTGCTAAAGAACAAAGTTACAGTCTCAACTCTTGATTAATAAAATCAAAAGCTATCCTTATAACAAACCTTAAAATTGCAGACTTGCTCTGCACCTGCATCATTTAACTAACCAAAGAACAAACATCTGTTGGCCTGTCTGGCTCCCGAGGTGTTAGCTTTATAGTTTAAGTTTGTCATTATCCTCCTAACTTTTGATTCAATTTATTTATTTTTTTATCCTCAGGGTGCTACGCAAAGAACTTTGGCCCGAAAGGCTTCGGCTTTGGTCAGGGTGCAGGAGCTCTGGCTCATTCGCAGTGAAGCTGGAGGCCGGAGTGACATCTGGTGTGCTCTGATATTGCAGCTTCCCGGGTCTTTGCATCGATATCTAACCTTTTTTCTATGTTCCGATTTTATCCTCTCACGTTGTGCTGTTAGTAAGCAATGAAGCATGAAAGAAGTGGCTTTTTCTACACATTTACCAGGCAGACTGGAGTGCTTTAAATGGTGGCACATGTGTTCACCATTATAAAAAAAAAATAAATAAATAAAAATGTGTCTGTATTTGAATGAGCATGTTATGTGCTTCACTTTAGTGTTTAACAATCTAGCATGAAAATTAAAGATTACACGTGCAATGCAAACATGTTATGGTTTGGATTAATATTACAGATGTTAAAGGGAGCATGAACATACTGAAGTTAACTTACGTCCATGGCCGATTCAAACTGTTAGATTATTAAGGTGTGATCAAAACTCCTGTGTTGAACAGCATGATTTATCTTCACATTTGTTTTGACAAAAAACTTGATGTCTTGCAGAGCAATACAAGCATAAAATTCTCTTTTTCTTCCCTTGACACATTTAGACAAAACGTCATCTTTTATCTGTGAGTCCTTGGCCGTGCTGGCGGCTCTTCTGGATCTTTATCCATGTGCCGAGTGAAAGCAAGCTGTTGTTGAGAACAACAAAGCCATAGTGCTCTGCTCCATCTCTGGCCGTGCCGAAGGGTTGGCACACTGGCCGGAGTGCCGTGCAGCTGTGGGGGTGGAGGTGGGTGGTCAGGGTGGGGGCTGGAACCCATACAGAGAGTAAAATGTTCTTATCAAAAGCAGGGATCTGTTTAGAGTGGATTGAAAAGCTTGACCGTGTCCTTGTTGATAGATTTTAAATAATACTAAAATTACTAAAGTAACTATAAAAGTAGCTCCCCACGCAGCTTCTCATTAAAGAGCCACAGGCGAGTAATGCAGCCAGGCGGTATAACACGAAACATGAAATGAAGTTGCCAAGTTTGGCTCAAATCAAAGAGAAAGCGTGCCTTTAATCCCGCTTTGAAATTTCTTCACCTGTCAGCAGCTTTTAACCGGAGAGCTAAAACGATTTACGGGTCCAAAGCAAGCAGCCACTGCAGATGTTTGATCTCCTCGACTTTTCTCTTTAGATCTTGGAACATCAAAAATCATGTTGTTGTTTGATCTGAGGTTTCCTTACGAAGCGCGAAAAACCCGGAGAAAGATCCCGTCGATTAGATAGGGTCAGACCACCAAGAACCAAACCAATAAATAAATAAAAACATCAACAAATGCTCAAAGGAATGCTGGATAGATTTATACTTTTTTTTCTTTTGCCCAAAAGCAGGTAGCAAATGTTACAATACTCAACTGGGGTTTCTAACCCCAAAAAATTAAAAATAATGGGAAAAGGACATCAGAACTGCTGGCCCAAATACCCGATCCTGTTCATTATATTAATATTCTTTAAATTTGTGGTAAAAAACTTAGCTAAAGGGAGAAATATTTTCTAATTTGGGCAGGATTTTCTTAGACAAGAATAATTATTATTATGTTGATTATTTATTAATATTACTGTTTAACATAAAGTATCAACTGCAATTTAGATGCTGAGAGAGTGAATGACAAACTTAACGTTAGAAATAACTATTTATTTTAACAAATGGAAGGTGGTAATACAATATTCAAAAACCTGGGGCTAATATTTTTAACAGCCTTTTGTTGATCGTGCAGTCATCGTCTCTATGGAATCATAATCAGCTGGTTGAGTCAATGACACAAATAAAATAGTCAGAATCTAAACACTAATCAGTCCTGATCTGATCGCCTGTATTGTTTTATGATTTTGCTACGATGAATTGGTGGGCCAATCAGAACAAGTTCCTGCAGTCTTGTAAAGCTCACTAGAGGACTCCCAGACCGCCTCTGAATGTGTGACGCTAGTGGCATTATCCCATGCTCCTGTAAACTACGTATGAAGTTAAAATGATTTCCACCTTACAAACTTATGGTGACAAGAATTGGGCATTTTGGACAAGCTAACGTACTTTACAACCAGACAAAAGACTTTGGGTGTGTTGCCGTTCGTGGTTTCTCTTTTACAATGTTTTTACTGACAGCGTTTAAATAAACACGGAGAGTTTATTTGTGCAGCGTCGTTCGTTCAAGTAAATGAAAGTGCTTCATGGGTAAACAATAACGTAGAGATGAGGAAGATTACCTAACAAGAAATGGACTAAAAAAACAGATTAAAATATCACATAGAAAATAATTAGAATAATAGCTAAGGCTTGATCTGATAAAGTAATATTTACCTTTAACTGACAATAAGCAATTAACCTGATTTAAAGAAACAAACAGTTTATGGATACGTCAGTTTACAAAGGGTTTGCTCCATGGCTGAAGAGTATAAGTAAAGCAACTTCATATTAATCATTAAAATGGCTTATATACATTGTACTTGTGAACTAAGTTCTTCTTCTCACACTCAATTCTGTTTATTTTTTTCACCACAAACCCAACTCTAAGCAGACAGTCTCATGATCTGTGTTTGTCGAGGACCAAAAATGCAGTGAACGGCATGCAAAGCCATCATAAAGGGTAATAACAGGCCACAGGACGAGACTTCAGGTAAGGCTGACAGAGGGAAGTTAACAGAGGCTCCAGCACAGATTGAACAGAGCACAGGAACCTAAATACGCTGGCCAATAATCATCGAGATGACAAACAGATGCGACATGATCAACAGAAATAGCCACAGCAGGGAAGGTGACTAGGCAGTGAAATGAGAAGGGTATGAAACAGAGAAAAACACTTACTGATAAATGCATAATCCAAAGGAAAATAAAAAAGCTGATCAATAATGAAAACATTTTTTGGATTATGACAGACAGGAGCCCTTGTGTTACCTATGTTGTAGTGAATATTTTTGCCTATTTATTTCTTCTTGTCTGGATGTATCTGCCTCAAACATTCCAAAGGTCTATTGTTTTGTTCCTTTTATCTGTGAAAAAACGTAACAAAAAGAGGTTAAAAAGACTGCGCTGTAGGGTAGACATGAACAGGCATCAGCCAGAAGTGAGAATGGCAGCTTTATATGCAAGTGCATTTTAATAAAGTTTAACATTAGGCCCTAAAGTTTAGCTGTGAGGATGTTTAACATGTACACAATGGAAGTGGGATAAAGCCACTACTCAGTATAGTCTAACGTCATTATCCTGAACCGACCTGGTGAGACCTCTCAGAGAAGAGCAGCAAATATTTAAACTCCTTAATGTTAGAAAATGTCACAGAATTTGTTAACATATCGTGTGTCAGCCAAAGAGGCATTCCTTTGACATCACTGTAAAAACTGGGCAGGGGTGATGTGTCAACACAACACAAGCCACACAAACACTGTTATCCTGAGACAACCCCCTCTAGTAGTGGCTGTGTGGGCTTTCTATTTACGTCCCCTTGTGATAAAGATGGGAGGGGGAGAGAAAAGCAGGAGATAAATGTTCCAGTTCATTATTCTCTTCATCACATTTGCCTCCTTCTCCTGTAGCATCAACACAAAAAAGGTAAGAAGTAAATTGACTTTTACTACCGTATAAAGTGACTTTATGCCAGAGGATGGTGTGAACCTTTGGCTCAACAAGAAAGTTAACTATAGTTAGAACAAATAATTATACAGGTTAATGGAAAACTGTGTTTCAGCCGCAATTAATCCACACAATGTTTTTTTTTATTGTGTGTTGGTCTGAACGGCCATCTAAATATAATACCAGGTGCAGTTGCAAACCGGTTGTATATAAAAAAAATGTATTACCTATATTACAAAATATAACACACCTAAAAGAGAAAAGGAGAAAAAAAGCATTAAAATACCAATAAATGTGTATATGCATCTGTAGACTTTAAACAGACAGCTATTAGAATAGGGTCGGCCTGTTTATCTATAGGTTACAAGTATTTCAATTCACCATTAAACTCATTGTGTTTTTACCCATCAATGATAAAAGATGAATACATCGAGAATGGGTCTAAGATTTATATAATATGAGCAGAAACAACTTTTTTGTGTCTTAATTCTGCATTTATCCTTGTTTTGATCTTTGTGAATTCAAGATTTATTTATAATACATTCGCAAAAAGTCTTACAAACTGCAATCTGCACAAAATAATGTAAAGTCAGATTTATTTTATTAAAATATGCTAATTTGTCACATTAAAAGTACTATTTTAAGATAACATACTTCAAGCAGGGGTTGAACACGCTTTTTGTTAAGCCAACATTTATCGCCACCATTTTTCTACTGGTTTGATGTCATATTCTAATTTTAAATGTTTTCATGAGCTGTAAGCAGAAAATCATCACAGTTAACATAGGTAAACGCTCGACGCGTGTCTCTGTTATTAAGCCATACACTGTATTTTACAGTTAACTGAGTAATAAGTGAACTTGTTAATAATATTTTTATTTACTGAATGGGTTTTGTAAACCATGCCTGTTACTGATCTACCGCCCTATCTTTGTGAGATAGATCTGGCATTCTTAAACACAAAATGGTGTTCCAAGAATGAGGGGCCTGGTCTATATTTGTGTCTTTTTATCCAGCAGAGAAGTGGGGGTGAAAGCGGGAAGTCTAATCTATGTGGAAGCATTCCCACGTTGGGGGCTTTGCATGCTTCTCCCTGCCTGCCTTCACTCAGAGAGGGGGGGATTGGGTTATCAGCACTGAAAGGCGATTGGAGGACTTTGTCCAGAAGAGCCCATTGACCATGGAATAATGACTAGGAAAGCATAAATGTTTAATTTCTCTCTTCTTTTTTATTTAGCAAAGAAGTGACAGAAAGTAAAGGAACAGCGCTTGATGATTTGTACGATGTCTGTTCCCATTCATGTAAAACTCCCAGGGTGGCTGTAGTGTGATGAAAACATACTGGAGCTTAACTGGACATCATAATAAGAGCAACTGGAGCTCTAACAGCAGACTGTCTCCACTTCTAAGCTCTGTTAAAGAAAACAAATGTATTTCTGTCTTCCAGGGTTCATTGAACTAACCATGTTGCCTGAAAAGCCGTAAGTGTTCCTTTATTCTTGTATTTCCAGTGAGCTGTGTCAGTTTTATACAGCCAATGTAATTTATCCACATAAACATTCTTACCCTTGATAATAATTTGTTGTCGTTGTTTCTGTTCTGTTCACAGGCCAGAGGTGAGACTTTCAAAGACAATGTTTATCACAAAAAAAACCACAAACAGATAATTCTTATTAAAGTTAAAGTTCACTAATAACGTTTTTTTCCCCTTTTTTTCCCTTTTTTCTAATTTTTTCTCCTTTTTTTCTCTTTTTTCCCCTAATAATGTCTTAAACTATGATGTAAATCTGGCTTTTGCAGAGAAAATCTAAAATCTCGGCCTCTCGAAAGCTCATGCTAAAGGTAAGAACTTGCATTGAGAGCGTCTTCACTCTGACCCCAAATAGATTCTGATTCTTAGTTTTCTCTTTCTTGTTGTCGCGGTTGTTCTCAAGAGCATGATGGTTGTGAGAGCCAAGGAGGAACTGGAGCAGGAGATGGAGGAAAAAGAGGAGCAAAAAGCTAAATACCTTGAAGAGAAGGTTCCTCCGGTACAAGTCACTGGTTTGTCACAGGCGGAGCTAAAGGTAATTATTCCTGTTGCAACTCACTTTTGTTTGCCAGATATTGAGTTTTTGTTTGAATTAAAACTCTATATTTGTCTGTGCAGGCATTATGTGAAGAGCTGCATGCCAAAATAGATGTGGTGGATGAGGAACGGTATGATATTGAAGCCAAGGTCCTGCACAACACCAGAGAGGTAACAAGTATGCACCGTGAAAGAAACATTATAGATATTCAAACATTTCTAACAATACTTTAATATGCATTTTATCACATGGTTTAAAGGTGGAGCAGTCTGTGACAAATTATCTACTTTAAATTCCTCCAATGATTTAACCGCACAGATCAAAGATCTGAACATCAAGTTGCTGGACTTACGAGGGAAGTTCAAAAGGCCCAATCTGAGGCGGGTCCGGGTCTCCGCTGATGCCATCCTGCGCTCCCTACTGGGCTCCAAGCACAAGGTGTCAATGGATCTGAGAGCCAACCTCAAATCAGTCAAGAAGGAGGACACGGAAAAGGCGAGTCTTTGCAGAAATACAAAGGAAATGACAAGGAAAGCGGTGCAAAGGGTGTGCTTCCATGCTAGTTTGGCAGCAGATATTTCCATCTCCAAGCCCATTCCAGAGGGGGAGATAGATTAAAATGCACATTTTGATATTTTGTGATAAAAGAGTCATAAATTAAAAGAACAAATCTAATAAGTTCCAGCAAAATGTTTCAAAAATATACATGTAACCATGCAAAGATGCTGAATTTTCCTCCTACTGCCTCAAATTTCTCTGAACTTCCACAATGGTGCAGTTAGCACAAAGAGTGAAGCACAAATATTCACTTTCACATGACTAGACTGATGGTTATTCTGCAGGAGAAGACGGTGGAGGTGAGTGACTGGAGGAAGAACGTGGAAGCCAAGTCAGGCATGGAGGGCCGCAAGAAAATGTTCGACGCGGCCAAGGGCCAGACCCAGTAACGCGGCGGTCTCTGAAGGCTTTTCGTCTGCAGAAAGATCTCACTGTCAGTGCACAGAGTGTTGGATGTAGCAAAAAAAAAAACCTGAATTTCATGGTATTCTACACTGAATATTTTGTCACGATTGTTGTTGTTTTTTCTATATTACAAAAATAAAGAAATTCCAATATCTTCTGATTTTTCACTGTTACTTTTCGTCTGGCTCAGTTCAAAAGAGAACGTGGCTGTTTGTGAGCCTGTGCCTGCAGGACACAGTCTTTCACGACTGTCAGAGCAGACAAAGACATAATCAGGTAAACATTAAAACCAGGGAGATAAGATCCAGTTTGACCTAAATGATGATACCTATGGAGACACATCTGAGCTCGCCGTCGGTGAGAGGGTGAAGCTCTGTTTTCAGAACAGAAGTGATTACTGTGGGAAAACACTGCAGGCCACAAAGTCCATTTTCAGCTCATTTGATGATCAGGAACGTTTCAGCCCAGAGACAAGGGAGGGGTTCATAGCATATACTTTCATGGAAAGTCATGCAAAGTCCTCTGGGTTTTCCAGAATTTTTTTTCATGGTGGTTCAATTGTTAGTGCTGTCGTCTTGCTGCAATATTGTCATGGGTTTGACGCTCTTTCTGCATCGACTTTAGATATTCTCTCTGTGCAGGTGCCTGTTCTCTTTGGGTACTCCATTTTCCAAGATTGTGCATATTAGTTCAACTGATCTTTCAAAATTGCTCTTAGGATCCAGACTAAGATAAGCATGTGTTTTATTTTATTTTATTTTATTTTGCTCCGTGATTAACTGGCAAGCTGCCCCTTCTAAAGCCCAGTGACCACTGGAAAAAGGTACCAGACCCGTGCAAGGATGCAGACAGTAGATGGATCTATGCTCATTTATTGGTAACAGCCGATTCCTGTTTACAAAATGCTTGTTTTGTTTTTGTTTATTTCAGACAAAGAAGACCAAATTTGCCATTATCTGTTCTTACTGGGATATCATGACATGACCTTAGGTGGCTGGCATAAATTAAAACCACTGAATGATTTCTAAAATCCCCGTTCCTACATTTTAACTATCTACACAAATAAAATGCAATACACTCATTTGGGGTAACAACAACACGACAACTGTAAAATTTGATAAAAATGTGACAAACAGTGCTGGATTGGTTCTTTCAAGTCGAGATGATTATAGTGCAATGTGGTGATTATAGTAAATTGTTTTAGTTGTTCATCTTTTGCTAAATGAAGCACTCCAACACTAGTTTAGTCTATAAAACCAAAAAAAAAAAACCCCTTTGGTAGCATTCTACCCTGTTTCTCACTATTTTGGATCATCCTGATCTAATAATCTAAACGAAATAATCATCAACATTGTAAAGACTATTTATATGTAAAACTGTTTTTTGAGTGCACATGATGAACTATCTTTATTTTTTCAAACAAACTGCAAAGCCAGGATCAATGTTGATTGTGGAATTTCGTATGTTATGTTTAGTTTTTGTGTTTAACATATTTAAATAATTTAAATGTTAAAACTCAGCAGCTAAAGATTCTCATCAACTGTTTTCTTCTTGGCCTTAACAGCGGAAGAAAATATATTTTACTGAGGACTATTTTTTCTGCATCATGATATGACTTTTCAAATTATAATTAGGCACTTATTTAAACACTTATAGATAAATATATTTTCTGAACGAAATGATTCTTTTAAAAGATGTCGCAGCAACAAACTCTGGCCTGCATCGTGCTGGAGCTCATTTTGCCACAGGGGGGCAGTGTCGAGTTAAAAAAGGGCAGTTTGTAAACATGATGCACCTTTCGCCAACTGCTGTCACTGAAGCGGAACAAACTTGCGTTTTGCAAGCAAGGAGTGATGCGTGTTGAACAAATGCAGGTTGCTGTTGAAAACTTGGATGAGCTTAGAGATTCCAGCTGAGCTTAACAAACTGTGCTCAATGATTTTCTCTGTCTGACTTTGGCACCAGACGGGTGTGGCTGCAAGAAAGGGAATTATTTTTTCAACCAGAGGAAAATGGCTGGTAGAAAAAATGGGCCTCCATTAATGCCAGAAATATTTGATATGTCTAAGGAAAGGTGCATATGTGGCATGCTTAAGTAATGCAACACACCTATGTGTCTTCTATCTCAGGTGTCTATGTAGTGTGCTTATGTACCGTAATAGTCATAGTCATGTTACAATACATAAGCATACTACATATGCACCTTACATAGGCATGCAATAGTTATTTGGCCCATATGGAACCCCATAGTGGGTGGTCTTCTAATCATTTTAACTGAAGTTTCCATAAATCAAATGACCAAATGTCTTGAAATTATCATCCCAGTTTTAAAGACCAGGAACAGGAATGTTTTTGTTTTAATATGTTTAATTGTGGCTTTTTAGACTAGTATGTGTTCTCCACTTTTATAGTGACAGATATCAGTCAGTTAACAGCCAGATTTTAGAAAAACTTCGCTGCGTATCTTATTATTTGGTTGCAATCAAAGTTTACCCTCTTTCCAAATTGAATCATCTAAAAAAAGAGGATGGGCTTTCTAACCACCGAGCTTTATGGATGCAAACTGCAGCAGTGTCCCTGGCTTGGTTAACTAGTTTAAAAAAGACAGTTGTTGTTTTTTCAGGATAGCTTTAAGTTGATCTTTTGTTATTTTTTGAGAGTTAGAGTTGTTTTTGTCCAAAACAAAATATGAGAAATGTTTTCAAATCAGGAACACATTTGGCATAAAAAAGAGAGGTTTAGGACGAAGGGGAAACTCCCAGCCTGACAACTCCACAAACAGAGTTGCAGTTTGGCTTGAACTCAGAGGAGACATCTGAGTCATAATCCCCACTGTGGTGTCCAATGCAGCATTAAAGCAAACAGAGGGACTGTCAAAAGGCTTGGCATGGTCATAACAGCAGTTGTTGATAACATGTTATTGCTTGTGAGGGCAGAGATGAGATTAAAGGCGAAGAGCTAAAAGATCTAGCCCGCACAGGGCGTGATGCGTAATTCATTTTAACCCTTGGGAGGTTTTTATGGTAATGGTGCGCATTGACACATTTGCACGACCTGTCACTTTCAAGAGGCAACTGCAGGTTAGAGCGTTTAAATTTACCAACAAAATCACTGCATTTTGCGGTTGATTGACGTTAGCTGGCCCGGGAATCAGAGGGGTTTGAGCCAGGCCTTTGTTTGCACGTACACGTAGGTGCAGGTTTAGAGGGATTAAATGCAACATGCCCAGGTTAGGCCGGCCTGAAAGAGGGGAAACCTTTTTTTTTTCCAGAGCAAGAATCTTATGATCTGTTGCCGAAGCCCGGAAAGGTAAAAATAGGCAATGGATCCATGGAGAACGCATGTTCCCCTATTCTTGTTAAGCCCATCTACCATCTGTTTGTAGGTATGCGTCCATCAGTTGTGGTCATGGACTGTTTGCTGCCATGTGATCCTCTGCTGGGTTTAAAAGCTTAGGACCCAAAGAGAAGAACACAGTAGACAATTCCCCCACTGGCTGCTTCTCTGAAGCACAAATCAAAAGGACTGGGTGAGTTACAGCAGTGTAGGCTGGATATGTTCTTATGATTCAGTGTTGCTGCCATAAACGCAGACTTCCAAACCTAACTTTCACGGCGTGTAGGTGCTGTGTCCTTAAAGATGTCGGACACCGAAGAGGCCACATACGAGTGAGTGCTCTGTTTGTTTTTAACGGACAGGAGAACCCATTTCACACGCTGATGATGGCATCCGTTCAGACCAAATCTTTCTCTCTTCTTTCTTTTATTTTTTCAGAGGTGAGCATACGTCGGTGCTGTCAGTTCACTGAGCCCACGCACGAGCCAGATAAGTCTTCCCGTTTTGACTCTGAAGGGAATTTTACAAGCTGCAGATTCAGGCGGCTGCGTGAGAAAATCTGGTGCTCCTTCCAGCGGCTTTGGAAAGGAGCTGGACTTCTAATGTACGAATTTGGATTCAAAACGCTTTAGCTGTTTGAATTGTATGTGCAAGCTACAGAAATGCCAAAATTCTGTTGTGCAAAGAGGAATATTTCTCGGTTTAACATTGCAGTCCGTCTATTTAGAACAATGCACGTTGGCTTTTAACTGCATCGTCCGATATGTGGCTGCTGTCTCTGTCGCTTGGAATCATACTTCATACACTTGGGCTTTGCATTTAAAGACTCAAAATCACCAAGCTGCCTCGGCGCCGCTGCAGGTTTCACCGTGCAGGTTGTAGTATTTTCATCCGCTCGGCGCCACCGCTGAGGCAGCTGCTGTCTTTGGGCTTTTGTGCCTGGTTGACCCTTTTGCCCTTTGAGCCAGCGTGCTTTATCTGAAACAAGTTATCATCCCCGGGGGGGGGGATCTGCTCTTTCATTTCTCAGGGAGCATATAAGGTCACTATGAAATGGATAAATGGTCAGAGCTCTAAATCTGTCTGTGCGGGACACTGCCTGTGCATCCTGGCTGCTCCTGAAGCGAAGCAGCACCCGTCACCCCACCTTTTGTGGAGCACAGTGTTGTTACTGAGCCATGTAGGTCACCCAGTGTTCTCCACAGAGGACCTTGGGGAAGCAGGAGCCGGGGCACAATGCCCACTTTCATTTCTTGCCTTTCAGAGATCCTCCTAAATGCAGGTTGGCTTACCTTCTCTGCAGTGAAAACAGGTTTAGTTTCTGTGACTGGAGGGTCTTAATGTCTGAGGTATTTTTTTTTTTTCCTAAACAGGAGCTTAATGGGAGTAGCTGACGAAATGCAGCACTTTAACTATAAAAACATTAAAGGCCCTGGAAAAGCTGCAGGCAAAAATACAAAAAAAAAAAAAAGTTACCCTCCTTACAGTGTGTTGCAGAAATGTTGATATCTGTTGAACCTTTTCTAATTTTATTATGTTACAGCCGGAACCCCTCAACACAATTTATGGTGGGGGATTCAAGACACTACAAAGTAGAACAAAATTGTGACAAATACTGATCTGAAAGGTGCTGTCTGCATTTATATTTGGACCCCTTTATTTGATCCCCTTAAATAAATAACACTATATAATTGCCTTCAGAAGCCATCTAATTAGCAAACAGAGTCTAACTGTGTGGACGTTAATCTTAGGATAAACCCAGCTAATCTAGGAAGGCCTCAGAGGTTTGTTAGAAAACTTCACGAAGACCAGGAAGCCCGACAGACTGTCGGTGGTTAAAGCTCTGGTGAAGTTTTAAAGCAGGGTTAGGATATGAAACAACAACAATCTCACAGATCAGTGTGCATTGCATTCCGCGTCTGCCTGAGAAGAAAAAATATCAAGAAAATAAAAACTCTTTGAATAAAGAATTAAATTAGACATGAAAACAAATGTACATTAAGCAGCTGAGATTATGCGGCGGTTCTTTAACATAGCTCCACATTTAGGCTTGTTTTCTGCTACATCTGCGGTGTTACTGAGGTTAAACACGCCGCACATTCTTTCCCCTCCTATCTAAGATGACTTAGCTAGTCATGTTTTAGAAACTCTTAGGTTTTACATTTTCCCGTCCATTTAAATTCAAAGGATCTCTCACAGACTTGGGTGGAGAAAAGTCATGAATCACCAGTGATAGCCATCTAAAGATGGATTAGCAGGACCGTAACAGCGAAATGCATACATGCCTTTGTCTCGTGTCAGTCAGAGCTGACAGGTGATGGTCAGCACTAAAGGGTTAGCTGACACTCTCTCTGCAACAGTACCTGCCCGAGGCCTCTCCATCGCTGTTATTGACACGCAGCGCTTAGTGGAAGTCACAAAGACAACGGCCAAGGATTAGGCGTATGTCGCAGGCATGACCTGATAAATTGCATATGCATAAAGTCGTGACTTACTGCTCATCCAATCTTTCAACAGACACTGCAGAGGAACATGGAGGAGGCACAGGTAAGCCTTTGACAGGTGGCCGATCCTTATTGTTAACTTTACCTTACCCTCTTGTGTCTTACTTTGTTTTCTGATAAACAGATGATTCAAAGCCCAAGATAAAGTAAGTCTGGAGCTCAGAATTTTTTTCAACAAATCAGTGACTGTGTCTTATAAAAAGGATTCATACCCCATGAACCTTTCCAGTTTCTGCCATATTACAACCCCGACCTTCTAATTTATTTTGGGAGGAACCGAACGTGATGAACAAGCATGAAGGAACGACTAAATGTCAACTGAAAAGCAAAATGACACATGACCTAAATCTGAAAGGTGTGGCGCCAAAGCCATAGAACCACTCTTAAAGCTGCAGTTTTTATTTTTTATCCTTTTGGTTTACCAATTTTATGCTTTGAAGCTCAAAGCTGGTCCTTGCCCTGCTGAAAGGTGATCCTCGGCTCTAGTTTCAAGTCTTTGCAGCCTCTATCAGGTTTATTTTGCAGGATTGTCCTGTATTTAATATCACTATTAGGGTGGTTAGAGCAGCGCGCTTGCACTCAGGGAAGGATGCAAGTACCTGGTTCGATCCCCAGTCCCTGAGCAAGACCCTTAACCCCTGATTGCTCCCCAGGCGCCACACAGCTGCAGCCCACTGCTCCCCTAGGGGATGGGTTAAGATGCAGAAGTGAATTTCTCCATTGTGAGATCGATAAAGTTTAATTGTTATTATTATTTAGCTCTCTATTCATACTCCCATTAACTTAGACCTGCTTCCCTGTCCCTGCTGAAGGAAATCATCCCCACAGCGTAATGCCGTCGTCGCCATGTTTGTGTCAATCGTAATCATCATCACTATTTCTGATTGAGAGGTTTGTACATGCCAGTGAATTTTGTCCTCTGCATTTACTCCATCCCTTAGGGAGCAGTGGACCGTCAATGTGCGGCGCCTGGTGCATGCTGGGGCTGGGGGACTCAGAGTTGCAGTCTGTGGGATTCGAGCGAGGGAACCTGCAGCCTTTCCAGGGCTCTAACTAGGCCACCACACCCCCAGTGACATGCGGAGTTAGCTTTAAGTCATACGCAGTATTTGCAGACAAGCCCAGCGGTTGTAATTTTGGTCTTAACTAATTGAAGCACGGTGTTGTACGTGTTTGCTTTGTCACCTACTGTACATGTTGAACGTGGGTGAAGATTGACATTGTTTCAGAATCTAATCCTGCTTTACACATTTTACCATGGACCTGTATGTTCAAAAACCTCAAAGCGCAGCTGGATTTATACTGAGTTTACATTGCATAAGCTCATCAGATACAGACCTGAACACAAATGCATGCGACAGTGTTGTCATTTAGGTCTGCTGAAATATAAAAGTTTTAAATGCATCCTTTTGTTTTGAGTTCATAATTATGCACTCTTTTCAGTTGGCCTATCGCTTAAAATTCCAATAAAATATATCTAAGTTTGTGGTTTTTAACATGACGAAACATAAAAAGTTCAAATAGGTTCTGCATGCTACTTCACACCACGGATCCCAGTAAGAGAACTTCTGAGATCATTATGTTCCCCCTTAACTCTCAGGGCCACATTCGTGCCTGGCTTGGCCCCTCTTAAGATCCCAGATGGGGAAAAAGTGGACTTTGATGTGAGTTAATCTAAGAACTGATCCATTCTGTGACCTGCCAGCCGTTTTGGGCTTGCATAAGTTTTCTGCTAACATTTCGTTCCTGAATTCCAGGACATCCACAGGAAGCGTATGGAGAAGGATCTGACTGAGCTGCACACGCTGATTGAAGCTCACTTCGAGAAGCGCAAGAAGGAAGAAGAGGAGCTGCTTGTGCTCACAGATCGCATTGTATGTTTATTTCAACTCCTCTGATGCAAAGCAATCATAGTAACATAGTAAATTTAAAGGATCCGTCCTGTTCTTCAGGGTCTACCGCGTTATCTTTTTTTTTTTTCTAGGAAAAACGCAGGTCTGAGAGAGCTGAGCAGATGAAGATCCGAGCTGAGAGAGAACGAGAACGGCAGGCCAAACTAGCTGTGAGTGAAGGCTGAAAACATTTCCAGGCAAAAGGCTTTCAGCCGCTGACAGGGTTTAAAATGTAATGAGTTGGCTCGAAATCCTTGTAGCTGAAATGCAATCATAGATCAAAGGTTTTGTTTTTTTAATAATAAGGAAGAGAAAGCGAGAAAAGAGGACGAAGAAGCCAAGAAGAAGGCAGACGATGACGCAAGAAAGAAGATGATTTTGTCCAACCTGAGTTTCACCGGATACATGGGAGTAAGCCTGCCAACCGTGGAAAAAAACTAAATAAAATGTAAAGATACCCAACATGCTGTGTGGGGGGAAAATGCTTTACCGTTGGTCATCTATTTCCAGCAAACACAGCCGGGTGCCAAAAGACAAACGGAACGAGAGAAGAAGAAGAAGATCCTCACTGATCGCCGCAAGGAGCTGAACATCGATCAGTTGAAGGAGGACAAACTGAGGTATGGCTAAATGCCTCGCATACACAAAGACATAACGGTTCATCTTCCAGTTTCAAACAAATGAACTTATTCAACCTAAATTTTCCGGCCTCCGCACAGAGAGAAAGCCAAGGAGCTGTGGGACTCGATGCGGCAGCTCGAGGCAGAGAAATTTGAGCTTCAGTATAAGCACACAAAGCAGAAGTATGAGGTAAAATTGTTGCAATTCTTGTAGTCCTTGTGGCTTGTGCGTGAACACAAAAGAAAGTTTTTGGAACGGTCACATTCCAGGATGAGTACCAGAAAGGCTCTTAAAGCACCTGCAGAAGTTCTGTACAATACAGCGAAACCACATTCTCTGTTGTCACTAATGGAAGCCAGCCAGAGATCCCCAGCAGATAAAGCAGCTCCATTAACAGTCTGCAGCCACCGCACTGACATCTTTCAGCAGTCACATAAAGCAAAAATGCCCTTTTTGAACAATACTCTGTTATAAAGGAAAACATAGACTGATGAAACACTCTTCTGAGGCTTCTGGACTTCAGGGCTGCATAACCTTTAGGGTGGCTTTATATATTTAGTCTTTATGAATTCAGATCTACATAACATGACCAAAATATTAGGCAAGTCTTCATTTAGAGAAGTATGCTTTAGGGGATGCCTTGTTAGATTTACCTCTCAGATAATAGAGCAAGTAATTCAGAATTTGATTTATACAGCAATACCTCATGCACCTTTACTTCCTTTTGGCACCTTCTTTTGATTATTGAGCTGATGTGACAAGTGACTTTCTCCACTGTGAGATTAATAAAGTATATCTTATCTTATCTTAATAAGTGCATATTATTGCATAGCAAAGTATAAACACTATAACATTCCGCTTCTCATTTCGGCCATATGTTTTGTTGCTTTATGCATTAAACCATGCATTTTCTGCCTCTCCTGAGGTCTATCTGCCTCTCTGAGAGTGTTTTTTTTTTCTTGCCAACAGTTTTTTTGCACAAAATGCTATGCTTAGTTTGAAAGGCTTTGCATGTCTTTTTTTTTTTTTTTTATATTCTTTAGTCTAATCACAGACTTTTACAATATGTTTTTTTCAAGGTCCTTTTGCAGAGCTTACATGCTGACAAATTCCACCTGTCATTCCTCTGGCGGGGGTTGTTTCGGCCGTTAAACAAGAACTCCTGTCTTTACTGTAATTCTGTAGATTTAAGGAAGGGACAGAAAAAATAAAATATGTCTACACCCGCTTAACCTTGCAGGGTATCTTCAGCGGTTACTGGGAGAGAGGCAGGTGTTTGATCAGACATTGATAAAAAAGATGACAAATGATGTTTGGTGTTATTTTTCTATGGCCTGTTTTTATGTTTCTTTGCACAGATCACAGTGCTCAGGAATCGGGTCAGCGATCATCAGAAAATGTAAGTCTATTCTGTTGATCTAGGGAAATAATGACACATTCTCTTATGCCTATTTAAAAAAAAAAAAAATAAGTAAAACAATCACTGCTACAATAAGCCAACCGAACCGGGGCAGGAGCAGTGGAAGGCAGGGAAAACTACTGTTTTGCATTTTGTCACGCTGCCGTAGGTAACCTCAAGGCATTTAATTGAAAGAAAAGGACACATGGTTTTTTAAAATACAAATCTAGAAAATGTGGCGTGCAGTCATTCCTTTGTAGGACCACCATTCCCTGTAATTACAGATTCATTGTCCTGCGGAAACGTGAACCTCCCTCCTAGTTTTACGTCTATTTGCAGCTTCTTACAGTTTTTGTTCCTGGGCTTGGTCTGTATTTAGCTCCATCCAACTATATTATCTGCTCTGACAAGGTTCCCTTACCCTCCTGAAAAAGAAAAAAAAACATCCCCAATAGTTACCCTGTAAACAGAGTCTCCCATATGGGCTGTGGGCCTTTGTAGTTCCTCCGGAGTCACCACTGGCTTCTTGGCTGTTTTTTAAAATAAAATATTATAGATATATTGCTTTTTAGTTCCCCTTTTCACCCTGAAATCATTCAGTTGTGGTCCATATAAAGTGGAACTGCAATGCTTTGGTCTAAACCCCTCATTGATTTGCCCCCACATTCCTCCATTCTTACCCCATTTTTCAGGTCTTTCTGAGAGCAACTAATTTTGAGGCGGTCTCTTTAAATCTATATGAGACACTTCACGCCACGCCCCCCTCCAGGTTGCAGAGCATTCCTCTCCAACCCGATCGGGCGTGGTTGTAGTATGCTTGGCAACGGCGCAATAAACAACCGAACCTTTTCACTTATCCACCGGTAGCTTCAGCATCCTTGAACTTGGCTTACAAAATTGCTCCACGAAATACAAACAAACATGAAATTAACCTGAATGGCTTGAAAGATATGACCCAAAAATAATATAAAGATATCTATGCAGCTCCTTGATAGACTACATGTAAACTGTCTGCTTTCCTAGAAACTCAAAGTGCACAACAAGATGTATTTAAGGGCTGAAAAGTGGATTTTGCGTGATATGTCCTTCTTTTCTTCACCTTTAATCCTTACCCTTAATTACGTGACCTCTGAAGGCTGTTGGTGCTATCCCTTTTTTTTTTTTTTTTTAGAAAATCATAGGTAAAGGAACCTTAATGTGAATGTGCACCACCCTTAAAAAATAAATAAATATCCAAACACTTTTTGAAGAAAATGTTCAGATTTTTATTTGTACAAAATACTTGAAAATCTATATATTTCTCCCACTTTTGTGTTCCAAAAATATAAAACACATTGGTGTCGATCCACCACACGAAATCCAAATAAAACACATTTAATTTTGTGGCTGTAAAGTGAATACATGTGAGCAGATTCAGGCCGTAACTTTGCCGTCCAACACTGAGCCAATCATGCAGGCCATACAAAACAAAAAAAAAAAAAGTGTTTGACCAATCAGCAGCAAGAGGGTTCC